>NW_007379738.1:5255-40014 GCF_000475195.1 Diaphorina citri | reverse complement strand
TTTTTTATTAGATCGTGTTCTAAAGGTGTTTTACCAACTATTTTAGACTTAGGTACCTACTTTCATTCACATTCTTTATCAAACTTTGGTACTTATCTTTAGTAAGAAAAACTGCGTTTGGATTTTTAGTGGCAATCACATTAAGTACCTACATACTTTTAAATTAAAAACATTAAAACGTTCCTCCATTGCCATAGCCCAATAAACAGATCTACAATTCTAAATTAAGGAAAAATTCAAGACAATAAAAGTTACTTCACTTCAATAAAATAAAAAAAAAGATTGAAAACACCTGTAGATTGTTAAAATGAGTACCATGTGATAAACAAAGACACTGCGCAGTGCGCACGCGTGTCTATCGTTCCTGATTGTATTTCCTACATTTACCAAGGCCCTCTGGTAATTGTGAAAAATAACCGGTAAATGTGAGAAATAATGAGTTTTATAGAATTATTTCTTACATTTACCAATGACAGTGGTAATGGAGGAGTTGCAAATGGGTAAAAATTATGAATAAATGGTCGATTCCTATGTAACAAGTTGGGAAAAATCCAAATCTGAGGTCAAAACTCTGAAAAAATAACTGTAAACGATCGAAAATTCAATTTTTATTTTCCGTTCTAATGAAGATGTGTGACGTCAGACTTAACGCAGTTGCTATTTTCGTCCGCTAGGTAGCGCCAGTATGCAAGCGCGCTAGCGGAGGAGCAGAAAGAACTGCGCAGAAACGTATGCGCACAAACACACTAATGCGTTGCCTGCGAGGGAGCTTCGCTCGGAACATTTGATGTGACGTCATCGCCTACGGGAGCGTATGCCGTGACGTCAAAGTTCACGATTTACCGGTATTTTTTAAATCGATTTATCTCGGGATCTAAAAGTCGTAGAAGAAAAAGGAAAATTCTGTTGGTCCTCATTTTTCCTGCTCTACGACTTTGAAACATCACCAAAGTAAGTGCAACTGATCTATTGTGTTCCCAAAGTTCACGATTTACCGGTATTTTTTAAATCGATTTATCTCGGGATCTAAAAGTCGTAGAAGAAAAAGAAAAATTCCGTTGGTCCTTATTTTGACTTTGAAACATCACCCAAGTAAGCGCAACTGATCTATTGTGTTCAAAGTCAAGAAAAATGTCTGGGATTAAAAAGAAAAGAAAGGAAGGAGAAGAGCAAGGAGAAGAACGAGAATAGAAAGGAGAAAGAAGTGATATTAAAAAGAGCAGACGTTAGAGCATGTCAAATATAAATTATCTGCCAAAACCAAAGAGGACGAAAGAAAGACAGGAGATAGACAGAAAGACAGTGGCAAAAGGGAGAGAGAGAAATAAAAAGGAAATGGAGAGAGGGAGAAAGATAAATGAAGAAAGAGAAAGAAAAGGAAAGGCAAGAGACATATTCAATATTATGAATAAAATTTCAATTTAAGTCCTGCAGGGCAACAAATAAAACAGAATTCCTGGGCGGCTTTAGAATATATACATTATACACAATATACACATAAAAGACTGATTCTCTGGTATCCAGCCTGCCGAAGGACCATAAAAGAATACTGGGTATAAATAGTGTTGTGATCACAAATTTTCGAATCCGTGCTTTCAAAAGGTAGTCTCAAAAATTGAAGACAAAAATTAGGTGCCCCCCAAAAATACATCTTTTGGTTGATGCAAAAAATTAATTTCATTATTCATATGCCCATTTATTGTATATTGTGTGACAAGAGTATTCACCAAGGTTGTATTTACATAGGTATAATATGATTTCTCTTATGACAAGTCTTGTGTTATAAATACATAGATGATGTCTTTTATAGATAGGTATGTATTAAATAAAATGAATTTCCAGATAATTCACAAGCCGCCTTCACTAAAAGACATAAAGACAAGAATATTAAGACTGGAAAACTGAAGAAATTTTAGAATAATGGGATAACAGCGCAGAACGAAAGATACATCTCGTGTTGCAAGAAATCGACATTAGTTCTTATTTCGAGACATTACTCAGATTTACTATGTAGTTCTGAGTCGTATTGATTCTTAGCAGTCTAGCTTATCACACAATGAAGACAGGAAAACAATAGGTATTTTTTGTTCTGATTCATGTCAACATTACATAGCTTGTCTTGTGTCCGGACAAATAGACAAAATTAGTTGTATGTTCCCTTCTCTCTTGTATCTTGTTTTTTATTTCTGTCACTTTGATCTTGGTCCTAGACTCTACCGAAACATACCTACGAAAGAAAATAAGAGAAATGCGAGTAGGTAGTTGGAAAAAGAAAAAGAAGAAGGCCGAAAAAGAAGTGGATGAACTGCGTGAATGAAGTTCTGCGCAATAAGGGACTAACTGGTGATGAAGTGAACGACCGAGCTGATTGGAAAAGGCTGACGAAAAATGCCAATCCCGCCTTAGCGAGAATATGGCAAAGAAAAAGAAGAAGAAGAAGAGAAAAGAATTGTATAAAAAGGGGAAAAATACAAACCAAAGCTGGTGAAATTTTCACACACAAAATTCTGGCAAAATTTTCGGAAATACAAACACTGCTCGCAAACATCACACATCGCATGTGTTATATTTACGGAATTTATGTACCTACCTACATAGGTAAATAATAATGTACATAAATATACTTAAATACATAATGGTGCTATACGTACAGACGGAGGTAGAAAGCAAACATCAACAAAACCTGCATACAACGAATGTTTGAATATGCACGCAAACTTTTGAAGACAGAGTAAGGATGAATATTATGGAGAATTATGCCAAACTATCTACTCATTGTAAATTATGTATGTAGAGCAGGAGAGAGACAGAGAAAGAGAGAGAGGGAGGGAGGGAGAGAGGGAGGGAGAGGGCCTTATAATTTTTCTTCCTCTCTCTCCATTTTCTCACACTTCATACTGCTTCCTTTTTTCGGGTTTCCTTTTTCTCTACTTTCCTTCTCTCTCTCTCTCACCCTTTCTCTCTCTCTCTTTCTCCCAGATCTCTCAAATGCTTTGGAATGTGAATAGTATTTCAGTATTTCACTCCAGATCTGTCAGTGAGACCTGAGAATAATTCAAATGTAATTTTATTTTCTTCCCTTGGAAACCACTTTTGCTCTTCTATCTTTTGAGAGAGGTAGGGGAGGAGGAGAGAGAGAGTAAGTGAGGGAGGGGGACATAGGGAATGAGAGAGAGAGAGAGGGAAAGAGAAAGGTAGAGAGATGGAGGGAGAGAAGGATAAGGAGTGAAATATATAGGGAGAGAGAGAGAGAGAGAAGGAGAGAGAAAGAAAGAGATTCTTCTCAGCTATCTGATATCACTAAAGGTTATAGTTGATGTTTTTTGATACGAGAACTTCCCGTCTCCTTTTTCTGTCTCTCTCTCTCCATCCCTCACTCTTTATCTCTCACACACACTTTTTCTCTCTACTTTTCTTCCCCTGTCCTTCTTTTTCCTCTCTCATTAGATATCTAAAATTAGAATGAGAAAGGAAAATTGGAAAATATCATAAGAGAGAGAGAGAGAGAGAGAGGGAGAGATCTAAAATTAGATATATCTAGGTATTAGACGAAAGGTTTTAGGTGTTTGTGTACCTTGTCTACTCTGAACTTTGAAGCCAGAGGCTGAAAAGCTTATCTGAATTAATTGATAAATGGTATTGTTATCACTACAGTAAGGGGATACCTCAATTTCATATTAGGCAGTTGGGAAACTGTTTACTTATAAAATGAGACCTCAGGGGCTCCCCAAAGCTCTGACTCCAAAATCTTTGGCGGAATTTATTTAGACCAATCAAATTGATGAGACCTTATTTAGACTGAGAGAGTAAAGGGTCTTTACAGTCCTATCCTGGCAGTGTAAACAAAAGATACCTATATTTTATTCCATTTCTGCCAAATTTCATTAAAACTAGAATTAACCGTTTAAAAGTTCAATAAAAGCCGGATTAGTAAGTATCTACCTATCTAGTTATCTACACTTGGGCAGGAACTAATTAGAAGCTGATTAATTAAGACAAATTGATCTAAAACTGTCAAATAATAAAAAAAAGCTCCCAAAGGCAAAATGACAAGGTTGGTGTTAGGACAGAGAATGACAGGCAAAATGACAGGGCTGTCATAACACCATTTATACCAGACCCATGTTATAACCATATGTTATCTCCTACCCCCCCCCCCCCCCCCCCCCTGACGTTCCTAATCAAATTATCAAGAGTAAATTAATATTTTCGTGACGTCATGTACAAGAGGAAATGGGAAAATAGTCCCACTCTGAGTTTCATGTGAAGTACCTACCTTCGTATCAGTTTGTCAGAGGCGGATTTTCGATTTTAAGGTGAAGTAAGTACTGCCCCACTTGTGTTGGAAATTTCGGACGACGCGACGATATTGTGCCACAATAGGCGTATTTTTTCTTTCGGGAAACTGAAAACTTATAAATCGACCACTGCTCCTACAGGACATTCGGAGAAAAAAAATCGGATGAAACTCAAAAATGGGCACGGGCCTTAAGTAGGAGAAACTAAGGCACCATTTGTCTTTTCTGTTTCACCTGAGACAAAGAAAGTAAAAGGAATTTTAATTGTGTTGAGCATTAAATGCTTGTCACAAATGTCCTTCCTCGCTTGATAAACTACGCTAAATTTAATGACTTGACTTGGACTCGAACCACCAACCTCCAGATCCAGAGTCCACCGTGCTAACCACTACACCACTGAGGTTGGTAACTTCAGTAATCAGAGTAATTTAAGGGGAGCTTGTAAAATATTATGCCTAGAATTTAATAGAATATTCCCTGTTTATACTGCCGAAATGAGACTAAAAAGTCCCTTTACTAGACCCAACTAGATGAACGAGTGGGTATAAGTTTAGGTATACCTAACTATGGGAGCTATTATAACGAGTAGGTAACCTAACGTAGGTATAAATAAGTATCGGAGTTAGGTGGTTTGATAATAATGTGATTCTCAGGAAGAATTATCGTGGCGAACACAATTTGGTTCGGAATTGAAGTGGAACAAGATAATGACAATGTAGATACTGATGTGAAAAAAAAAGGCCAAGTTCCTGTCCAAAAGTGTCGGCCCTTAAAAGTGGTGAGATCAGAAAATTAAGGCCAAGTCTGCATTCCCAATTTTTCGTATCTGCCGAAAATGCTGGATCTCAATTCCTTCAACCTTCTCTCAATTTTAACTTCGCAATGTTTTCCTTTTATTTTCATGTTAATAATAAGTACCGTATAGTACATATATTTATGTTGATATCTACTACCATGACATAACAAAAATAATAGACTAACAACACCATCACCTCTAAAAGCTCGCAAATAGCTAGGTAATAAGTAGATCTGTACCTACCAATGATGTGTAAATATAAATACACACTTAGAAAATCTGTTGTGAACATCACACGACTTTCCTTATCCTATTGAATGATGCTTATTTGAGTGTTCTTTTACAATATCTCTAACCGTTTTGTCGCTGTGTAGCTGAAAACCGCCAAAAAACGGTCGAAATCTGTCCAAAAGCGGTCAAAATACCGCCAAGCGCAGCAACCATCTTAACCAAACGTTTTGTTTTGCATCCTTTTGTCACATTTGTGAACTACATACCAAATTTCAAGTCTTTAGCTTATACTGTTCCCGAGATATTGTTAAATTACACCGAAAAACGCCAAAAAGCGCTAAAATGCCGCCAAGCGTTGCGCCGGTCTTAACCAAAAGTTTCGTGTCGCATCCTTGTCATATTTGACATCTACATACCAAATTTCAAGTCTCTAGCTCTTACGGTTCTCGAGATATTTTGTTTACAGACAGACAGACAGACAGACAGACACACAGACAGACACACGGACACACAGACACACCCACGGACCAATGGCTGAAACTTTGGATTTAGGCTCTAGGGACCTCAAAACGTGTTTTGGCACTAAAAACTGACCATCGAAATTTTGACCCGATTACATTACTTTCCTTCCTATAGGATAAGGAAAGTAAAAATGTACCTAGTACGAAAATAATACTTATTATCTATCTCTGACTGCTGGGAAATACTGAACAATCTTTGATAGCATTCCAACAAAGCCGTAGGTAGTTTCTTTGAGATGGAGTGGAAGTGTGTGGGTAAGAGAGAGAGAGAGAGAGAGAGAGAGAGAGGGAGTGGGAAAGAGAGAGAACAAGATATAGAGAGAGAAACGTTGAGAAAGTTTGAAATAGAGATAATAAAGGGGGATATATTAGAGAGAAGAGAGAGAGAGAGAGAGATTAAATTAGAAACAGAGGTAAGAAAGGGAGAGCGACAGAGGGAAAGGAAGTGAAGAAGGGAGGGAACAAGGAAAGTGAAGGATTGAGGATTGGAAGAACGAGAAAGTTAAGAACAGACTTGAAAGTGAAGAGAAAAGATCAAAGCGTCCCAAATACAAAGGTCATGTGGGGTCCCGAATATTTCAGCTTTTGATAGACAGGAAATGAGGCACTCCAATTTATTGTTCAGAAACTCAAAGAAATCAGCAAGCTGGCATATTTTCTAACTGGATAATAATATACATATTTATGGCATACTTTCTCCCTGGATAAATAATATATTTTTATGTATGTATGTAATTCTTTATGTACCTACATACTTGCACAAGGAATACGCCTTGGAATTCTTGGAAAGGTTATTTGTGAAACGAAAAGGAACAAAAGATACCTATTTAGGATTTTACCCAGTAACTGAACAATCTTTGATAGCATTCCAACAAAGCCGTAGGTAGTTTCTTTGAGATGGAGTGGAAGTGTGTGGGTAAGAGAGAGAGAGAGGGGGAGTGAGTGAGAGAGAGAGAGAGTGGGAGAGAGAGAGAACAAGATATAGAGAGAGAAACGTTGAGAAAGTTAGAAACAGAGATAACAAAGGGGGATATCGGGATATATTAGAGAGGAAGAGGGACGGAAAGGAGAGAGAAAGAGGGAATAATAGATAGAGAGAAGAGAGAGAGAGATTAAATTAGAAACAGAGGTAAAAAAGGGAGAGCGACAGAGGGAAAGGAAGTGAAGAAGGGAGGGCACAAGGAAAGTCAAGGATTGAGGATGGGAAGAACGAGAAAGTTAAGAACATACTTGAAAGCGAAGAGAAAAGATCAAAGCGTCCCAAATACAAAGGTCATGTGGGGTCCCGAATATTTCAACTTTTGATAGACAGGAAATGAGGCACTCCAATTTATTGTTCAGAAACTCAAAGAAATCAGCAAGCTGGCATATTTTCTAACTGGATAATAATATACATATTTATGGCATACTTTCTCCCTGGATAAATAATATATTTTTATGTATGTATGTAATTCTTTATGTACCTACATACTTGCACAAGGAATACGCCTTGGAATTCTTGGAAAGGTTATTTGTGAAACGAAAAGGAACAAAAGATACCTATTTAGGATTTTACCCAGTAGCTCGACAGATTCTAATGCTGTACCTATCGATTGCCCACTTTCTTCTTCTTCTTCTTCTTCTTCTTCTTCTTCTTCTTCTTTTCTTCTTCTTCCTCTTTGTCTCCTTTTCCTTCTTATTTTAGTTCTTTTTCTGTATTTCCTTCTTCTTCATCATCGTCGTCTCCTCCTTCTCATCTTCTCTTTCTTCTGCATTTCGGAAGTGTATCATCTCTCAGAGATTCTGCATTTCGGAAGTGTGTTTCGGAAGTGTATTATCTCTCAGAGAGCTCAAATCGAGAGATTTGTTCGCGACGGAAACAGAGAAGTTCAAAATGAAGTCGAAAGAAAATAAAATGCTGATGAAGTCAACAGTTGAGTGAAAATAGAAATGGAGCAGTTGCAAATGGGTGAAAAAATAAATATAAATAAATGGTCGATTCCTGTGTAAAAAGTTGGAAAAAATCCGAATCTGAGGTCAAAACTCAGAAAAAATAACTGTAAAAGGTCGAAAATTCAATTTTTATTCTCCGTTCTAATGAAAGAGTTCAAATATGTGTGACTAAGAGATAGAGAGAGAGAGAGAGCGAAAGTGCGAAGGAGAGATTTTTCAAAAGGTTTGATAGAAATGGACATGAACGATTTTTTAATGAATTGTATAGACGGTAGGTATATTGCAACTGCTAAGGTCTTATCCTCCCGAAAGTGAAGAAAAAAGGAAGACAGGATAGGTAGGATAGGAGAAAGCCAGCCGCTCCGAGAACGAACCTTATCCGTTTAGCAAGAATCAAGTTACCAATGGACCAACTGAGCTTAAACATCAACAATGCCGATATTCACTCCATGATTATGTCATACTAAAAGCACGTTGTACACCATTAAGTAAAGTCGTACGCATATTTTCTTTTCGCAATTTCCAGGTGGTAATGGTGGGGAATGGGGAAATGGTACAATACGAGGCAATGTTCCATTTCCCTATTTCCCGCCATTACCACAATGCAAATTGCAAAAGGAAAATACACGTTAAGACAGAACTACCTACATATTTATGTAGATTTTATAAATATAAAAGAGATTGAGGGAGAAAAAAGATATAAAAGAGATTGAGGAAGAAAAATACGTAAAAGGTGGTAACAAAACAAAATAACACACACAAAAAGGAAATACGTGATAAAACATCACGTAATGCGTTAGATGTGATAAAAACACGAGAGAGAGAGAGACAGGAGAGAGAGAGAGAGAAGAGAGAGAGAGCGAGAGAGAATACAGAAACAAATAGGACGAGAAAAAGAGATGGGAGAAATAGAAAGAAGAGAGAGAGAAGAAAAATATAGAAGGAAGAGGCAAAAGGATTTAAAGATAGAGAACAAACGAGAGTGAGAGAAAAAGAGAGAACGAAAGAGAAAGAGAGGCAAAAGAGAATGGGAGGAAGAGAGAAGAAAACTCGAAGATAGAGAGAGAGAGAGAGAGAGAGAGAGATTTTTTAGATTAGATAAGTAGAAGGGAGACAAAGTGGAGAAAGTACAAGGGAGACAATGTGGAGAAAGTAGAAGGGAGACAAAGTGGAGAAAGTAGAAGGGAGACAATGTGGAGAAAGTAGAAGGGAGATAAAGTGGAGAAAGTAGAAGGGAGACAAAGTGGAGAAAGTACAAGGGAGACAAAGTGGAGAAAGTACAAGGGAGATAAAGCGGAGAAAGTAGAAGGGGAAAAAATGTAAATATTTATAGGTTCTCGAACACCTATAGCTAGGTATTTTAAATAAATAGGTAATTGGATAATATTTAAGGTAAGTACCGTGAGAATTTTTCTACCAGGGACATATTTTTCCTCAGATTTTCTACAAAAACCCCACCCGATAACCAATTTATTATTGCTTTTAAATTACGATGGAGAAAGTACAGGAAAAAGATATCAAGATGATGGAGTAAAAGAGAGAGAGAGAGAGAGAGAGAGAGAGAGAGAGAGAGAGAGGGGGGGGGGGAGAGAGAGAAAATAGAGGTTTTGTATTGTAGGGGAGAGAGGGGGAAAGAGAGAGAGAGAGAGAGAGAGAGAGAGAGAAATCATAGGTTTTGTATTGTGAGAATATTTTTCAGAAGTAGGTACGCTGTAATTTCCTTTCTCATTCAATCAAATTTCTGCTCTCACCTTCTATTTGATTTCCTCCCTCTTTCCCTTCGTCTACGTATCTCTCTCTTTCTTTCCCTTCATCTCTCTCTCTTTCCCTTCGTCTCTCTCTCTCTCTCTCTCTTTCCCTTCGTCTCTCTCTCTCTTATAGGTTTGATAGAGGGACCTGTATAATAACGGAGGTCTTATCGTCCCAAAATCGAAGACAAGAAGACAGGATAGGAGAAAGACAGCCGTTCCGAGAACGAACATTATCTCTGTTTAGGTTTAAATTCTCCCCGGGCAGGAATCGACCCCGCCACCTAACGCTTACAAGGTAGGTAGGTAACTAGACTGACAAAGAGGGAGGTTATCTTAACGAAAGGACTCAAAGAAATCAGCAAGCTGGCATATTTTCTAACTGGATAATAATATACATATTTATGGCATACTTTCTCCCTGGATAAATAATATACTTATGTATGTAATTCTTTATGTACATACTTGTACAAGGAATACGCCCTGGAATTCTTAGAAAGGTTATTTGTGAAACGAAAAGGAACAAAAGATATTTAGGATTTTACCCAGTAGCTCGACAGATTCTAATGCTGTACCTATATCGATTGCCCACTTTCTTCTTCTTCTTCTTCTTCTTCTTCTTCTTCTTTTCTTCTTCTTCCTCTTTGTCTCCTTTTCCTTCTTATTTTAGTTCTTTTTCTGTATTTTCTTCTTCTTCATCGTCGTCGTCTCCTCCTTCTCCTGCATCTTCTCTTTCTTCTGCATTTCGGAAGTGTATCATCTCTCAGAGATTCTGCATTTCGGAAGTGTATTATCTCTCAGAGAGCTCAAATCGAGAGATTTGTTCGCGACGGAAACAGAGAAGTTCAAAATGAAGTCGAAATAAAATAAAACGCTGATGAAGTCAACAGTTGAGTGAAAATAGAAATGGAGCAGTTGCAAATGGGTAAAAAATATAAATACATGGTCGATTCCTGTGTAAAAAGTTGGAAAAAATGCAAATCTGAGGTCAAAACTCCAAAAAAATAACTGTAAAAGGTCGAAAATTCAATTTGTATTCTCCTTTCTAATGAAAGAGTTCAAATATGTGTGACGTCAGACTTTACGCAGTTGTTTTTTTCATCCGTTGGGTAGCGCCACTATGCAAGCGTGCTAGCGGAGGAGCAGAAAGAACTGCGCAGAAACGTATGCGCACAAACACACTAATGCGTTGCCTGCGAGGGAGCTTCATTTTGAAGATCTCTAATAAAAAATAAAATTATTTAATTATTAATTATTATCAAATATTATCAAGGTAGGAACTGGTCAAGACGGTTGCCTGGTAAACAGGAGGGTGTGGGTTTATTACCAGTCAAGACAAGGAATTTTGTCCTCAATATAATCTAAGGATTCTAAAGTGAAAGCACTTTTTAGATTACGAACAGTACCCCATTATTATTTATTATTCAAACTTGATTTAGAATTTGATGACGCAGAAAACTAATATAAAGGAAGAGAGGGAGAGACAGAGAGAGAGAACGAGAAAGATAGAGAGAGACAAAGAAAGAGAGAGAGAGAGAGAAAGAGGGAGAGAGACACACAGAGAAAGGAAGAAGGGAACCTGAAGAAAGTAAAGTTATGGAAAAAGAAAGCAAAAAAGAAGAAGAATGAAAGTGATGAATTTAAAATTATTTCAAGTAGGGTGCACCCCACTCCTCTTTCTCCTGCTATTACTTCTTCTTCTCCTCCTCCCCCCCCCCAATCCTCATCATGCTGGAAAATAAAATTCAATCAAGAAAACTTGACGATAAATAAAATTTGACATTTCTTGTGTTAAGACTTTTCTTTTCTCATATTACAAATGAGGAGAATGAGAGAGAGAGAAGAAGGAAAGAGATAGAGAGAGAGAAGAAGAAGAAGAAGGAAAGAGATAGAGAGAGAGAAGAAGAAGGAAAGAGATAGAGAGAGAGAGAGCGAAAGTGCGAAGGAGAGATTTTTCAAAAGGTTTGATAGAAATGGACATGAACGATTTTTTAATGGGTTGTATAGACGGTATATTGTAACTGCTAAGGTCTTATCCTCCCGAAAGTGAAGAAAGAAGGAAGACAGGATAGGTCGGATAGGAGAAAGCCAGCCGTTCCGAGAACGAACCTTATCCGTTTAGCAAGAATCAAGTTACCAATGGACCAACTGAGCTTAAACATCAACGCTGCCGATATTCACTCCATGATTATGTCATACTAAAAGCACGTTGTACACCATTAAGTAAAGTCGTACGCATATTTTCCTTTCGCAGTTTCCAGGTGGTAATGGTGGGGAATGGGGAAATGGTACAATACGAGGCAATGTTCCATTTCCCTGTTTCCCACCATTACCACAATGCAAATTGCGAAAGGAAAATACACGTTAAGACAGACCTACCTACATATGTATGTAAATTTTATAAATATAAAAGAGATTGAAGGAGAAAAAAGATATAAAAGAGATTGAGGAAGAAAAATACGTAAAAGGTGGTGACAAAACAAAATAACACACACAAAAAGGAAATACGTGATAAAACATCACGTAATGCGTTAGATGTGATAAAAAGACGAGAAAGAGAGAGAGAGACAGGAGAGAGGGAGAGAGAGAGAGAGAGAGAGAGAAAGAGAGAGGAGAGAGAATATGTGAAAAAGGAGTGAGATGAAAAGATCTGAAGTTATAAACAGAAAGGGGGAGGAACTATCTGAAGGAGGTCAGGAAAAGGATTAGAAGATAAACAGTGAAAAGAGGCACAGAGAGAGAGAGAGAGAGAGAGAGAGAGAGAGCGAGAGAGAATACAGAAAAAGAATAGGACGAGAAAAAGAGATGGGAGAAATAGAAAGAAGAGAGAGAGAAGAAAAATATAGAAGGAAGAGGCAAAAGGATTTCAAGATAGAGAACAAATGAGAGTGAGAGAACGAAAGAGAGGCAAAAGAGAATGGGAGGAGGAAGAGAGAAGAAAACTCGAAGATAGAGAGAGAGAGAGAGAGAAAGAGGAAAGAAAGAAGAGAGAAAGCGAGAGATGAAAATAATGAAGAAAAATGTCATCGTAAAGAAACAATGGAATGAAGGGAGATAGATGATGTAGACAAGCAGACGTAATATTACTATCCCCCTCTCCCTTCCCCCCCTCTTTCTCATCCCCCCCCCTCTCTCTCTTTTTTTTGTTGAATTTTTTTTTCCCGAATGAAGAGGATTAGGGGGGGGGGGGAGGAGGAGAAGGAGGAGGAGAAGTAGAAGAAGGAGGAGGAGAAGGAGAAGGAGGAGGAGAAGGAGAAGAAGGACGAGGAGGAGAAGGAGGAGTGGGGTGCACCCTACTTGAAATAATTTTAAATTCATCACTTTCATTCTTCTTCTTTTTTGCTTTCTTTTTCCATAACTTTACTTTCTTCAGGTTCCCGTCTTCCTTTCTCTGTGTGTCCCTCTCCCTCTTTCTCTTTCTCTCTCTCTCTCTCTCTCTCTCTTTCTTTGTCTCTCTCTATCTTTCTCGTTCTCTCTCTGTCTCTCCCTCTCTTCCTTTATAATATTAGTTTTCTGCGTCATATAATTCTAAATCAAGTTTGAATAATAAATATTAATGGGGTACTGTTCGTAATCTAAAAAGTGCTTTCACTTTAGAATCCTTAGATTATATTGAGGACAAAATTCCTTGCCTTGACTGGTAATAAACCCACACCCTCCTGTTTACCAGGCAACCGTCTTGACCAGTTCCTACCTTGATAGTATTTGATAATAATTAAATAATTTTATTTTTTATTAGCCTTCTTCAAAATATAGAGAAATTTAAGCACTTTTACGTTCAAGGGTACTGAAAGTTCTCATGTTCAGGTAGTAGGTACCTATATTATTGCTGAAAATTGTTTTGAAAAGTTGCCAGTGCTTAAGCGCTTCCAGCCACTCCCTATCTCTAGGTAGTAGGTATACCTAGTACCTACCTACATATCGAGATAGAACTTTACATAGGTGTGTGTAACTGTACAATGCTATATTCAATTTGGTTCTATTTCCAAGAAGTAGATAACTAACTGCGTTGATATCGCAAGTAATGGAGATTTTTTTTTACTGTTCATGCGGTGCGCGATGTATTAATGTCTAGCTCCTTAATCCTTAAAATAAATAAGGAGCGCCACACCCCTCCGCCCCGCCAAGTCAAAATTGGACAGTAGTATGTAGCAATGTAGAGGCATAGTAACACAGTTGAAAAAAAAAAATGATCCAGAAGATGAGTTTTCCATTCTTTAAAACCACAAAATCAGAGTGGTAACAATTTACCGAAATAAGATTAATCTCGAACCCACCAGGTAAAACGTACCTCTGCATACGTTACATACAAATCTATCGAGGGACACATACTTATTGACAGTAGTGAAGTAACAAAAGCATATAATAGTACACACAACATCCACAGAATAATAATAATAAAAAAAAAATCTAAAAATAGGGCACACACTTGGGATAAAAACACAAAGAAACCTACATGAACGTATAGACATGAAGAACAAAGGCCGCCTGATAATAAAGAGAAAATAAAACTCATCTCAAGAGCTGTCGATACTCTTTTCATCTCAGGAATGGAAGCTGAAACATTGTGTTAGATGGAAAGATAAGTCAAACAATGGATGCACTATTCTCACCCATGCTATGACATCAGCAGCCAAGTTGTAAAATAGAATAGAATAGAAACTACAGCAGACTAAAATGGAATAGAATGTGATATAATAGAGTATGAGTAGACAGCCTCTGTGGCCTTTGGCCTAGTACCCTAGTAGTCAAGAGAAGTGAGTTGACCGCTGAAACATTGTGTTAGATGGAAAGATAAGTCAAACAATGGATGCACTATTCTCACCCATGCTATGACATCAGCAGCCAAGTTGTAATAGAATAGAATAGAAACTATAGCAGACTAAAATAGAATAGAATGTGATAGAATAGAGTATGAGTAGACAGCCTCTGTGGCCTGGTACCCTTGTAGTCAAGAGAAGTGAGATGACCTAGAGGTGCTGGGTTCGAATCCCAGCAATAGTGTTATTTTTCTGGCCATATTTTTTTTGCAAAACAAACATCGACTTCATGATATTTTTACTTTCTATTACTACAGTATAGCGAGCTATACTAGTTTGAGATCACATCATATACCAATGGCTGAAACTTTGTATTCAGGCTCTGGGAACCTTAAAACATGTTTTGACACTAAAAACTGACCTTCGAACATTATACCCGATTACATTAGGTACTTGGTATAAACATCACTACAATTTTTATTGTTTTCCTCCTACAACCTTCTCTATTACTGTGAAAGTAATTCTGACACATCCACTAACAATAGGACTACTCGTACCTTGCATTACTCGTAGAACCCTTGGCACTTTTGGCATATCCACTAAAAACATGAACTTTCTTTCACTAGTGGAGAAAGTACAAGGGAGACAAAGTGGAGAAAGTAGAAGGGAGACAAAGTGGAGAAAGTACAAGGGAGACAAAGTGGAGAAAGTATAAGGGAGACAAAGTGGAGAAAGTACAAGGGAGACAAAGTGGAGAAAGTACAAGGGAGATAAAGTGGAGAAAGTAGAAGGGAGACAAAGTGGAGAAAGTAGAAAATAGGGGGGTGATGTATAACAGGAGAGGAAAGTGAGAAAGGGAGGAAGAAATCCTCAGGATGGGAAGAAAAGGAATACAGGAGCAGAGGAAGTAACATGTTACTATTGATGATAATATTGATACTATATTTGATAATGTTGTTGATAATATTGATAGGTACAGATATACTATTGATAAAATAATTAGTACTTTTGATACTCTGAGATTCCTAATCCCTACGATGAGCCTATTATGTATAAGAAGATTATAAAACTCGAAATAATATATAATATTTATCTACCTCTCTTTACATTTTTTTTTAAACCCAGATAACCAGGTAGGTATAGATAGCCAGGTAGGTTGACGCACTAATTGAAAATCTCCTTTGTATACGGCTATACGGTATTATAGACATAGTAGGCTCTATACTTTTATCTCAAGAGAAAAGAGAGAGAGAGAATTAGGGGTGAGAGAGAGAGGAATAGGAGGAGGAGGGGGAGGGAGAGGGACAGCTAGACATTTAGATTGATGTGGGAGTGAGAGCGAAGGTCTTCCATTCACATTCTTTATACTTCTCTCTCACTCTCTCTCTCTTTCTCGGTCTCCCTCTCGCTCTCTCTTTTTAAAATAAGGTACTCGATCTTCATTTCTCTATTTTTCTTTCAATCCGTTTTTTTTCCATTTTTTTTTTTTTTTTTTTTTCAAAACAAACATCAATTTCATGATATTTTCTGAGATCGTAACAGACACACACACGGACCAATGGCTGAAACTTTGGATTTAGGCTCTAAAAGGACCTCAAAATGTGTTTTTGCACTTACTTACTTTCCGTGTCCAGAAAAACCAATGTCAACGTCAAATGTTGTGCCAGTGTGTTGCAGTCTTGATTGCGGTTTCATTGGCTGCTATAAGATCTTGTTGCACTGAAAACTGACCTTCGAAACTTTATCCCCGATTAGGTACATTACTTTCCTTCCTATAGGTCAGGAAAGTAAAAATTGGTGTAAACATCACTACAATTATGTTTTCTTCCTACAACCTTCTCTATTACTGTGGAAGTAATTCTGACACATCCACTAACAATAGGACTACTTTGCATTACTCGTAGAACCCTTGGCACTTTTGGCATATCCACTAAAAACATGAACTTTCTTTCACTCTCTTCTTCTTTTTCTTCTTCTTTTTCTTCTTCTTTTTCCTCTCTCTCCCTCCCTCTCTCTCTCTTTCTCTCTCCTGCTCTACATACATAATTTACAATGGGTAGATAGTTTGGCATAATTCTCCATAATAGGTATTCATCCTTACTCTGTCTTCATAAGTTTGCGTGCATATTCGAACATTCGTTGTATGTTTGCAGGTTTTGTTGATGTTTGCTTTCTACCTCCGTCTGTACGTATAGCACCATTATGTATAAGTATATTTATGTACATTATTATTTACCTATGTAGGTACATAAATTCCGTAAATATAACACATGCGATGTGTGATGTTTGCTCGCAGTGTTTGTGTTTCCGAAAATTTTGCCAGAATTTTGTGTGTGAAAATTTCACCAGCTTTGGTTTGTATTTTTCCCCTTTTTATACAATTCTTTTCTCTTCTTCTTCTTCTTCTTCTTCTTCTTCTTCTTCTTCCTCTTCTTCTTCTTTGCCATATTCTCGTTAAGGCGGGATTGGCATTTTTCGTCAGCCTTTTCCAATCAGCTCGGTCGTTCACTTCATCACCAGATAGTCCCTTATTGCGCAGAACTTCATTCACGCAGCTCATCCACTTCTTTTTCGGCCTTCCTCTTTTTCTTTTTCCAACTACTCGCATTTCTCTTATTTTCTTTCGTAGGTATGTTTCGGTAGAGACCAAAGTGACAGAAATAAAAAAACAAGATACAAGAGAGAAGGGAAAATACAACTAATTTTGTCTATTTGTCCGGACACAAGACAAGCTATGTAATGTTGACATGAATCAGAACAAAAAATACCCATTGTTTTCCTGTCTTCATTGTGTGATAAGCTAGACTGCTAAGAATCAATACGACTCAACTACATAGTAGGTAAATCTGAGTAATGTCTCGAAATAAGAACTAATGTCGATTTCTTGCAACACGAGATGTATCTTTCGTTCTGCGCTGTTATCCCATTATTCTAAAATTTCTTCAGTTTTCCAGTCTTAATATTCTTGTCTTTATGTCTTTTAGTGAAGGCGGCTTATGAATTATCTGGAAATTCATTTTATTTAATACATAGATACCTATCTATAAAAGACATCATCTATGTATTTATAACACAAGACTTGTCATAAGAGAAATCATATTATATGTAAATACAACCTTGGTGAATACTCTTGTCACACAATATAAAATAAATGGGCATATACCTAAATAATGAAATGCATTTTTGATATATCTATTTTTATATCTCTCCCTCTCTCTCTCTCTCTCTCTCTCTCTCTCTCTCTCTCTCTCTCTCTCTCTCTCTTGTGATATTTTCCAATTCTCCTTTCTCATTCTAATTTTAGATATATCTAATGAGAGAGGAAAAGGAGGGCAGGGGAAGAGAGGTAGAGAGAAAGTGTGTGTGTGTGTGAGAGAGAGAGAGAAAGTGTGTGTGTGTTTGAGAGAGAGAGAGAAAGAGGGAGGGAGAGAAAGGAGAGAGAGAGACAGAGAAAGGAGACGGGAAGTTCTCGTATCAAAAAACATTAACTATAACCTTTAGTGATATCAGATAGCTGAGAAGAATCTCTTTCTTTCTCTCTCCTTCTCTCTCTCTCTCTCCCTATATATTTCACTCCTTATCCTTCTCTCTCCCCCCTATCTCTCCCTCCATCTCTCTACCTTTCTCTTTCCCTCTCTCTCTCTCTCTCATTCCCTATGTCCCCCTCCCTCACTTACTCTCTCTCCCCCTCCCCTACCTCTCTCAAAAGATAGAAGAGCAAAAGAGGTTTCCAAGTGAAGATTGAAGAAAATAAAATTACATTTGAATTATTCTCAGGTCTCACTGACAGATCTGGAGTGAAATACTGAAATACCATTCACATTCCAAAGCATTTGAGAGATCTGGGAGAAAGAGAGAGGGAGAGAGAGAGAGAGAGAGAAAGGGTGAGAGAGAGAGAGAGAGAGAGAGAAAGAAGGAAAGTAGAGAAAAAGGAAACCCGAAAAAAGGAAGCAGTATGAAGTGTGAGAAAATGGAGAGAGAGGAAGAAAAATTATAAGGAAGAAGAGGAAGAAGTGTAAGTTTTAAAAGGAAAAGTGGGTAGGGAATTAAGGAGTGCAAGATCATAAGGGCAGGAATTTCAAAAAGCTCCTGTGGCAATTTAACTGTCAGTAATGAATGTGTCATTTGGAATGTTCTCATAGATATTCGATTCCCGTTTTTCTTTTTCTTCTTCTTCTTCTTCTTCTTCTTTGAAGTAGAAAGAGGAGAAAAGAGGGAAAACGAATGCGAAAGAAGGGATAAAAATAAGATATAATATAGACACAAAGATTCTAGATCCCTGATTGTACCCGGCTAAAATCCTCCCTGATTTTGAAAAGAAGTTGTTTATTTGAGGAATGAATTTAATAAAGCTTTTCAAACAATACGAAAAAAAAAAGCGTAAGTAAGTACTTCCCTGGCATTCCTTATCTGTCCTTAATCTGGCGGATTTAAAAGAAGCAAAATCTCACGTTTTCATCATAACGCAAAAATTTTCCCTGACACTTTCTCGTTCTCGTGACACTGTCGTAGCTTCTGGTGACATTTTTTGATTATCTTTGAAAACTGGGTTAATATTTTCAGACTTTTTAGTGGTGTGCAACAGACACCCTTTGAATGGACACCTGGACAGTTGTTGTATGTGGTGTGAATGTTAAAGCACCTGCTGTTCCGTAGTTTACCCTTATTCACACAAATGACTTTTACGGACAAATTTCATTGGCAACATTTGAGTTTCAAACCAGGATTTGACCCTATTTCAGGTTTTTTTATTTATATATATATAAATAAATAAAAAGTACAACTGCTGAACATTGGAAAAATATTT
Organism: Diaphorina citri; assembly: GCF_000475195.1. Classification (NCBI taxonomy): domain Eukaryota; kingdom Metazoa; phylum Arthropoda; class Insecta; order Hemiptera; family Psyllidae; genus Diaphorina; species Diaphorina citri. The sequence goes on along the minus strand of NW_007379738.1, from coordinate 20,921 downwards.
TTAGAAAAGCTGTTCGCGAGAATTTATTTCGAAATTCTTATTCAGAAAAAAAAACAGCACAAAATAACGAGAGAACCAAAGAAAAGAAACATGGATTAAAGCAAAGAAGAAAGGATCGTTCCTTTTATAGCAAAACGTGTAGGAGAGAAAAATGTAAAGGAGTCAAAAAGAAGGAGGAAGAAGAAGAAAGAAGAAGGAGAAGAAGGAGGAGGAGAAGAAGAAGAAGGAGAAGAAGAAGAAGAAGAAGAAGAAGAAGAAGAAGAAGAAGAAGAAGAAAGAAGTGAATGAATGAATGAAGAAATGAGGAAAAATAAAGGTGCGAGAGGAAAAAAAAGTTGATAGGAAAAATTTCAAATGTGTTTTAAATGCCCTTCCCTTTTCAATCAAATTTCCTCGCTCAACTTCCATTTCCTACGTTTCCTCTTTGTTCTTCCGTCAGGGGTTCCCAACTTCTTTAGTCTACAGATTTACCCCCCGGGGCCACAAAGTGAGTTTAAACTCCGTTCAAGTTTAACTCTCGGATTGAGTAATCTGATTGGTTGACATTAAAAAAAAATAATAATAATAAAAATAAAATACCCAATCAGAGTTCAGATACCTTTCAAGTAGGTAGGTAAGTAACTACTTGAATCGCCGCATCATTTGGTAGCAACAGGTCTTGTTAATTGCAGGTCATAGCGAGAGTTAAATTTAGACACCCCTACCACTACCACGCATTTAAACGTCACTTTTTTCAGTGTTTTATTTCTCTTTCATCTCCTTCCTTCCCCGTGTTGTTCTCTCTCTTTTCCCCACTTTCCAGAGTACGTTTCTTTTCAAAATTTGTAAGGTTGAGGAAAACGAATTAATGAGGTACCTAGATGCTCTTATACAGAGGAGTTCAATCTGAAGAAAGGACTGTTCGTTTCTGAACATTATACAGGTCCCTCTATCAAACCTATAAGAGAGAGAAAGAGAGAGAGACGAAGGGAAAGAGAGAGAGACGAAGGGAAAGAAAGAGAGAGATACGTAGACGAAGGGAAAGAGGGAGGAAATCAAATAGAAGGTCAGAAATCTTTGCTTTCCATCAATATATGGGCAGATTCCCATCTGAGGCAAACTTTATCCTTCTCTCTTCGACTTCGAAGAGATGGGAATCGAACAGGCAACCTGGCGCTTACATCACAAGATCTTCGAAACTAACAAGGGTGGGTACTGGGTAGAGAGAAATACGGTCAAATTTTAATGGATGCCGTATATCTTTTTGATTATGCAATGTGCAATGATTGATAAATTAGTGGAGATGTCCGATTCTCTTTGATGAAAGTCTGAATCGAACTGTACCTACCTGCTTTGTAGGTAAAATATCCTATGTAGTACATAGGTAACTATCGAATTAGACATAGTGTAAATTGTAGGTACTTTAAGGTAGGTGGATAAAAGAAACGTCTTGGGAATTCAAAATGATAATTGTATTCAAAAACATTAATAAAAAAAAAACTTTGTAGGTAGGTACCTATTGTATTGTAACTTCTTTCCCTTTCTACGTAGGTACCTACTTATTGTTCTTTCTCTGTTTCTTTTTTCTCTTGCCTCTTTTTTCCTGTCTTTCTCTTGTTCCTTCCATCTCGATCATTGTCTTGTTCCCGTTTCGCTTTCTCTCAAGTGATGGGGAGTTTTCAAATTAGTTTTCTGACATCTTGAATAATAAGCCAACTTCTAATTTTCATTTCCTTCGTTTTTGTGCCCCTCTTTTACATCAGATCCACCGAAGCTTATCCCCCTCTTAGATGGAGAAGATCCCCCACTCCTTTTCTTTGTTTCTTTCTTTTGCCAGAAACTCAAGAGAATTTCATCTTCAGGAATACCTACTTTGAAAATTTATTTTCTACTGTTTTAAGTTTTTCAATCATTGAAGATGGATCCTTTCATTTAATTGAGATTTAGATTTTTCTCTCCGCTTAGAATTTATTCTTTTTTTAATATCAGCCATCTTTCTTTGATTTCATTAGAGGAAATTATACCTATAGTTTCCTAATTATTATTTATAAATAGTGATTTTTCAGAGAGGAGCGAAGATATTGTCAAAAATCTATTGTCTTTGTACTAAACAATCAGTTGAATTTATAATATTATCTTCTATCCATATATTTAGTTTTTTTTTTTTTTTTTACGGGAAAACTGAAATCTTTGCTTTCCGTCAACTTCCTTCTCTCTTCGACTTCGAAGAGATGGGAATGGAACAGGCAACCTGGCGCTTACATCACAAGATCTTCGAAACTAACAAGGGTGGGTACTGGGTAGAGAGAAATACGGTCAAATTTTAATGGATGCCGTATATCTTTTTGATTATGCAATGTGCAATGATTGATAAATTAGTGGAGATGTCCGATTCTCTTTGATGAAAGTGTGAATCGAACTGTACCTACCTGCTTTGTAGGTAAAATATCCTATGTAGTACTTAGATAACTATCGAAGTAGGACATAGTGTAAATTGTAGGTACTTTAAGGTAGGTGGATAGATAAAAAGATATAAGTAAATGGAAAATAATAGAATGTAAAAAGAAATGTCTTGGGAATTATAAAATGATAATTGTATTCAAAAACATAAAAAAAAACTTTGTAGGTAGGTACCTATTTTATTGTAACTTTTTTCCCTTTCTAAGTACTTCTTGTTCTTTCTCTGTTTCTTTTTTTCTCTTGCCTCTTTTTTCCTGTCTTTCTCTTGTTTCTTTCATCTCGATCATTGTCTTGTTCCCGTTTCTCTTTCTCTCAAGTGATGGGGAGTTTTCAAATTAGTTTTCTGACATCTTGAATAATAAGCCAACTTCTAATTTTCATTTCCTTCGTTTTTGTGCCCCTCTTTTACATCAGATCCACCGAAGCTTATCCCCCTCTTAGATGGGGAAGATCCCCCACTCCTTTTCTTTGTTTCTTCTTTTGCCAGAAACTCAAGAGAATTTCATCTTCAGGAATACTTTGAAAATTTCTTTCCTACTGTTTTAAGTTTTTCAATCATTGAAAATGGATCCTTTCATTTAATTGAGATTTAGATTTTTCTCTCCGCTTAAAATTTATTCTTTTTTTTTAATATCAGCCATCTTTCTTTTTCATTTGAGGAAACCATACCTATAGTTTCCTAATTATTATTTATAAATAGTGATTTTTCAGAGGGGAGCGAAGATATTGTAAAAAATCTATTGTCTTTGTATTAAACAATCAGTTGAATTTATAATAGTATCTTCTATCTGACAGAAACGAATTATAATGATTGGGAAAGTGTGCCGTAACAATCAATATCAGCTGAAGAATAAATCAAACCATGTAACAAACACAAGTAGAGTTAAATGTGAAATCAAACGAATATGTGACTCACACAATATTCTCCCAAGTCTCATTACAGACTGCCCTCACTGTAAAGAAATACTGAACACATTACAGAAACGGGGTAATGAGAGAGGTGTAATTCCAGACAAATTGAAACCATTCATACACAACTATACAAAACTGTTTTGTAATCAACAGATCTTGCATCGTGTGATAGACAAAGATTCTCTAACTCAGAAACGTGCCAAAGTAGATAAGAACAAGGAGAAAATAGATCAAAATAGTTCTCATGATCGACACTTGAAGAGTTCTAAAATGAAACAGAGATTTGAAAATATGAAAGAGAGCTTCTGGAATTTCGTTGATAGTGACATTTGTAAAAAACGCGACAAACGTGAAAGTATTGAAACTGCTCAAGAAAAACGAGAAAGGAGACATTTGAAAAATAAAATTAGATCTGAAACACAGTCAGACAATCTGACAACAAACTCACAAGATTCAGTAACCGAAGAAGAATCAACTAGTGCTTCTCCGAAGATATCGTCCACCAAGTCAAGATACTGCCTGTTAAGTAAACAATCATCCATAAAACACGTAGAGAGACTGTGGTCAAAATCTTTGGAGAGAAAAAACCAGTTGAAAAAAGATCTGTCGCCAAATAAGTCAGTTCGTTTCAGTATTGTTCTTCGACCTAATAAAAGAGATCATTATGTTGCTGACAAGCCACAACTAGTAATACTAAGCAGTGCAACAGATGCTGCAACTAACACATCCAACGGTACATCTTCAATCCTAAGTGATAAAGAAGACAATGTACAGCAGAGAAAAAACAAGCAAAGTAGTGAAAAAATTAAACCTGATTTGGAACATTTTAATCTTTTGGGAAATGTGAATAATAATTGTGATGAAAGTCCTAAAAATGAAAACAACAGAGACAATGATCTTGAAGAAAAAACTGAAAAACTGAAGTATCGCAATGCAACTTATGGAACAAACTCAAAGTCACTTGTCAGTTTAAAAAATTCATTGAAGCCTGGAAAATTGACGCAAAACTCGATGGAGTCAGAAACGCATTACCAGAGAAACGTCTGCTGTTGTATTACTGCTATCGTGTCTTTGTACAGAAAATAGATATCAGAGGAAAGCTACTAAACCTATCAATGGAAACTTGGAAAGGAATGAACGATAGGTAGGTACCTATTGGAATTTGTTATGGTATAAAATTCCAAAAACAATTCTTCCTTCCTTAGTATCCTTAGATGAAATACCTTTAACCAAATGAGACAAGTTTGTCCTTGCATTATCCACTTTATGCTAAAAGCCAAAGATTTCCCCGAATATTTTATCACTGAATGGTTTCTTTCCCTAGATGAAATGAATACATCTAAATGTTATTTTTTTCCCTAAATGATTCAAATTTTTTTAGATTAATTTCAACCGAATGATTGATCCTTCCTTGAAGGAAATACCTCACACTAAAAGACATAATTTTCCCTAAAATACCTTCCTCTAAATGATCGATTCTTCCCTAAAGGAAATACCTTCCCCTAGACCCTAAATTATTGATTTTAACTAAAGGAAATACCTTCTCCTAAAGGAAATATCTTCACCGGTTGGTATTTAGGCAAATGATTTTCTGACACGTGCTGCTTGTTACATATTCCAGAGATGGCACAAGATATGGCCGTTGAAAGGGCTGCCCTTAATTGAGGAGGGAAAAAAGTCACTACAGAGCACCAAAGTTCAACACCGTTGAGGATTGTATGTTTATGGATGGTTGATTGCACACATCACGTACTGTTGGTCATTTAAGGGTGAACTCATTTTACTATTATGACCTGCAAAATGCACATAATTTTACCATTAAATTTATTTATGAATTTTTGGGTGTGACTTGAATTTTGCAGGTGAGGTAAATCTGGTCAGTACTTCAGATTATCCTTGGACAAAAAGCGGTGGACGGACATTGCAAAATTTAAGATTGTGCTAACCTCTTACAAGTAGGTAATACCGCCCCGCCCTATTCTTCTTCATGTCAGCATGATGTTTATCCTAGCTGTACATAAAAAAGGTACCTATACGCCTGTACCATTACCATTTTTCTATTCTATTGCATTCTATTTTCCCAAGAATTTAATTAATTAATTTTGTATTAAAAATCACTGAAATCATTACAGCCAAACTCTTGACTCAACGTCTTGGCAAGAGCAATGTTTTGAACTTCTACAACTCAAAATCCAAGCAACATCCGTCAATTGCATAAAACAAAACTTGACTTTTTTCTCCTTATATTTTTAATTAAAAGTTTTGATTTCCACCAAGCTTTTACCCGTTCCCTCTTGGCGTTCATTTATTTCCCTCAAGGAAAACCCTGCAGAACAAATCCCTCAGTCTGGAAGACTTTATGTTTAAAGGTATTCATGAACCGGTGGGTGGAGAGATATCTGATGAAATTGAGGCCACAACGAATGATATAAATGGAGGAAAAGTTTCTTCATATTGTTGTTGAGAAAAGAAAACGGTTTAGAAAGTTTACTTTTTATTCACTTCTCCTTTCTTTTTCCAGATAATTTGGTAACGTCTGGGCGGTCGGGTTATTTGATTACTGAAGAATTGAACACATCTGTTTTCAAAACAGGTAAAAGTTTTTTGATCTCCGAGTTTTGCAATTCGACTGATACTCTGGAGAAAACTAAAGAATAATTTGAATATCTACCTGGGCACTAGGCAATCCTAAATTTATAAAAATGTCAAGGATTCCTCGATCTTTCCACGGGCGATTATAAAACACGGGGAATTTGGATGAAGCTTGAAAGTTTTTAGGAGTTCTGCATATTGCATATCTAACAAGATACCAGGCATTCATACAAATTGACCATTTTACACTACGAACGATTCAGAAGCAGATGGTATGAGAGAAATCTGGATTTCATTTTAGGTAGGTAAGTACCTAGGTAGGTACAATACCTATTTATCATTTTAGTGGCTATAGATGCTGGAAAGTGGACCACTTTCAACTTCAATATTAATTGATCTATCAGTAACTACAGTGCATTCTTGTCTCCGTTTCTGACACTGTATGTGCGCATAGTTGCACACCCATCAGATCATAAAAATATGCAGCCGTGATTTATGCAGATATTCCAGGGCAATAATTTATATTCAGTCATGAAGGCATCTGAACTTATTGAAGCATGAAGCATTTTTTTTTTTTCTCTTTTTTAAGCAAAGCTCAATTGTTAAACCTCACATTCATATTTTATTTCCAACGTCACACAGGAGTGACTACATGTATTGTGCAACATGTGTTAAGCTCTGTCACACAATTCCAACTGTTGGATGGGGGACGATGCACATGGCGGGTCTTTTTGTTTTGACTTTATCGAGTCGGGAGTGATTCCTGGGGAGAGTACTGGGTGCGATTTATTTGCGGTTAAATTAAAAAGGATATTAAAAAGGATATTAATGCGGTTAAATTAATGTTTTTCGATTGCAAATATTTCAACGGGATCACATGGCGGGTCTTTTTGTTTTGACTTTATCGAGTCGGGAGTGATTCCTGGGGAGAGTACTGGGTGCGATTTATTTGCGGTTAAATTTAATAAAAGGATATTAAAAAAGGCCAGATTTTTTTATTTATTTATTTTTATTTTATTTATATTTATTAGAGTGTGCCAACAAATATAAATAAAATAAATAAATAATTAATTAAAAGCCAATCTTAGTGGTGTAGTGGTTAACGCGTTAGACTTTGGATCTGGAGGTTGGTGGGTCGAGTCCAAGTCAAGTTATAAATTGATCTACGTGCACGGTTAGTCCAGTGGTAACGCGTTAGCTTGCCATTCAGAAGGTCCCGGGTTCGATTCCCACCATCGACAAAAATTTTTACTCGTTTTTCGATTGCAAATATTTCAACGGGATTTGAGCACACTTCTTCAGTTTCTCTATGGAGTTTATCACTTCATAGGGTCGACTTTGAATTGGACTTTTCTGTTTGGAACGGTTGCGTGACCGACAAGACCGACAAGACCCAGGAAGGGTCTGTTTCTTTTGTAGATTTTCCCACATTTTTTTGTTTTTGCTGTAGGTAAGTGATATGAATGTGAATTAAATTAGCACTATACATATGGATAAATAGAACAAGGAGCATTATTTACTAGAAATACGTAGATACTAAAATGTGTTCCCTCCATCCCTCTCGGTTTTTACCTTCTGCTCGTGTTGACCCAGCACCTAAATGGGATGTATTGTGTCTCTTCTCGCCCATCTGATGAGAGGCATACTACGGGATGGGCTTGCTACGACACAGACCACATGCGTCTAATGTAGCAGTTGTTTCATTGCTACGAAATAAAAACGGCGGTGAAACACTTAATCTTTTTAAAAAAATTAAAATAATAATAATAATAAAAATATCTAGGTGTAATAATTGGGGAACGATATTTGTGACAAGAATTTAAATACGCTAAACACAATTAAATATTTCTTGCTGTCGCCAATGACACTTATTTTTATTATGGTTAATAATAAACTTGTATAAATAAAATATATACAAGACGCTATTAAATAAATTTCAAAATTAAAGGGTACGAACAGGGTACATTCAATTTGATCCTTAATTCAATTCCCAATCCTTCGAACAAAAAGATCTTTTGTTAAACCCAGTATCCTCGTCTTTCGCATTTGTGCATGGCTGACTTGCAACCCGATGTCTAAGTTCATTTTAGTCATGTCATACGTATAAGCTGCTATGTTCACCACCATACCATTGGGTCGTATAACTTTCTTGTTTATATTCCTTGTCTTACAATGTCTGGTATAAATGTTTGCCGTCAGGTTTCATAAAATTCTTGTAAAATTTCCGCCTCGTAAAAAAATATGTTAACATAAAAAATGTCGAGATAAAAGAACTCATAGTGATGCGTGTTTTATTTTGTGTTCTACATTACTTCTGTGCCTGATTGCAAGCGATTATCTCCCATTGCGATTGTAGGACAGTTTCTCTTTATTCTGTTTTGACGTGATGGAATGTCAACAGAGATAGTAAGTAGTAACGTTGTCTATTTCACTTAGTGGTTTTTGTCGAACCCTGAATATTAAAACAATATTTTTAATTCAGAAAAAAAAGATAGGTAATATAGGTATACACTATACAAATATAATATGTAGGTATAATTTAAGAAAAGAAAAAAAAAAAAGACACGTAATAGATAAAATAGGACGGTATTGGAAATATGCATTCAACATTGTAATTATACGTATAATTCCATCACTTGGGAATCTCACGTCGATAGCTACTCAACTACTCAAGGCTTAAAAGAAAATCTAGTCACTAGGGGCTCTAATGAGCAGCTTTTATGTGCTTAAAAAAAAATCGCAGGTTTCTTTTCAAGGCTTCGGTTTTATCCATCCCCTATTCCAGAAAATAAGTGGGTAGTTTAGATGCATAGCATACAATAGTTATAAAACGAGACAATATTTTCAAATTGCCTACAGGTAGTTACATCTAGTTGGACTTTTATATCATAGTTAGGTACCCCTATCCCTTATTGCTTATGTATAAGCTGCTGAGAAGTTGCTTTTATAGCGTTCATATTACACTGGTGCACGAAAAAAAAAAAAATAAATAATAATAAATAAATAAATAAATTCGCAATAGTTTTGCGTTTCTAATATTTGTATTCTTTTACTCCATTTCTGACAGCCATTTCTGAATTTTCCAAGAACATTTCAAATTTAATATCAATATCTTTTGGTACCAGCTTAAAGCTCATGTTGTCTTCAAGGTACTGTCTTTGATTTTCTAAAGTTGGCTCTATTGTCAAATACCGAAGGCAATATATCCCAAATTTTTCGCACATGAGTGTATGTAGAATCCGCTACAAGAGGAAACAGTAAGAAGTCCCTTGAGCTTTCAATTCATAGAAAAGATCATCTGTTCTTTGAAACGGAAAACGAAATCTTGGGGAAGGTATTCGTAAAAGTCTCTTTCCTATTCCAAGGACTTGAAGATATTATACTTGTCAGTCTTTTTATCCGGGTATAATACAGGTTTTATGTACCTTTTACTGGGACTGGGGAAAAAGGAGGCCATGTTAGGTACATATAGGTAGGTAGATCTGGAGAAATGGCCATTGTATGAGTTAGAAAAAACGGAGAGGAAGTTAGGAAAATAGAAAGACGAGTATACCTATATAGATTTGCAAATGCCCTTGTTGCTAAATTGTATCAAAAATAAATAAATTCTACATAAAGAAGCAATAGGAGTAGATTGTAGAGAGAAGCAATAGGAGAAACAAAGATCATTAAATAGAAAAGCCTGGATAAAAATCTACATACGGGAAGAACACAAATTTTATTGGGACTAGGCATTTTTTTTATTTTTTATTATTATTATTATTATTTAATCTTTTACTTTCAGACATTTGAGCCTATTTTTTTTCGAGGCTTTAAGTATTCATTGCAGGATTTTCACACAGTGAGGTCTTCCACAAAACCAAAGATAAGATAGCAAAGTTATCTAGTTACTGAAGAGGTCGACCCAGTAGTTCTGTTTCAACATGAACATGAGTTCCATGCACTGAAAGTTATACATCAGAATGATATAAAACTTTAATAGTTACAGCAAAAACAACAGAATAGCAAAATACCCATGCCTGTCATTTAGAAAACATTTCGTGTTCTCGAAAATCGAATGCCACGTCCAGCACATTGACTCTTCCTCTGTCTCTCTCTGTCTCATATATCCTCCATTCACTTAGACCTTGACTTTTGTCTCTGTGCCTCTCCCTCTCATTCTCTTCCCTCTCCCCTTCACATGTATCTCTCCATTTCCCCCTTTCTCCTTCATTTATCCTTCCTCTTTCTTCTATATTTCACCTCCCTCTTCCCTCTTTATTTTCACATCCACCTTCCTGTTCTCCTCCTCCTCCGCCTTCTTCCTCGTCCATTTCTCTATATCACTGTGTTTCTTGTGACAGTCACACGCTATTTGTCTCTCCATATCTCCAAATGTGACACTTTCTCCTTCGCCTCCATTTCGAAAGTCAATTTTCAATTGTCACACTCTTGCACTCTCAAAATTGGGAACAAATCGGAATGTACTCCTCCTCCTTCTCCTTTTCCTCTTCCTCTACCTCTCCCTTTGTTTCCCTCCTTTCTATTTCTATATTTTTCTCCGTCAATCTCTCTCTCTCTCTCTCTTTTTTTTTTAGCCCGTCCTTCCCTTATTATTACAATAGTAATAAAAAAAGGTACAAGGGACGGGCTATTGTATTCGCTTCGGTGTCGTCTGTCTGTCTGTTACTCTGTCTGTCCCCATAGAAGGACTTATCCAAACCTGGTCGACCCATATATCAAATTAGAGGTCTTTTTACCAGGAACACGAAAATGGTGGTGGTGCAAATTTTGTCCAGGGAACCATGAAGCCAAAAAAAAACTGGTTTTGGCTTTATGTAGAGATCCTACAAAAGGCTTATTCAAGGACTGAAGACGCCAGCCTAGGCGGGTGTGGTCGAAAAGCCATTGTTTACTTTCAAACAAAAGTGACGTTTACGAATATCAAATGGCGAATATTGTGGATTGAAGATGGATTACCGTTAACATTGGGAGAAAGCGAGAAAGTCTATTAGAGAGGTTAAAGGTATTGTTGTCGTATTAGAGGCGTGGAATATACAGGTGAAGAAGTGGGTGCTTCTCGGATTTCTAGTGACGAACTTTTGAAAATTACAAGCTGTGGTCGTCTTTTTGGTGCGATACGTTGTTTCCTCAGATAACAGAACTCTTGTCATATTTGACCAAGGTGTATTATGGACGGGGTCAGAACATTCCTAGACAGTTGTTTCGAGCTTTCGGCTCTCATCAGCAGGGAGTGGTTCTAGCTTATGGATATTCTCACGTCAGAGAAGGAAATAAGACCCAATTTGTAGAGAAGGAAATAAGACCCAATTTGTATAAAAACAAGCAGTCTTGGAAAATGGCAAGTGACGAGGTCAACACTTTGACAAGAAAAGTTGGTTTCTTTCGAAACCTGTACCTACCTAGTAAGTACCTTTCCAAAATAATTCTCATAAAAAGGTTCAGAACATACCTACCTACTACCTACCAACATTACCCACGTATTTTTTCTGAAATTAGAAAAGTTACTTGGCGATGTTTCTTTCATAATGATATCATTATTTTTTATTACTATTTTTCTTAGAGTCACGTTGTTTTTGACTATTTCGTTTGTTGGAGTTGCTTTGTTTCTGCTGTCGCTGAGGTTCAGGAGTCATCTTAGTGTTGGACAGATCCCCAGGGTGAATAATTTTTGACAGCAAAGGCTCCAGTGGTTTCTGTACTCGTTCCACTTTGAATAGTTCCACTTTGGTTGCGTTGTTAACTTCGTATTTCTTCCATTTCTTGTTGTCCTTGACGTTGTTTTGAGCACACTTCTTCAGTTTCTCTATGGAGTTTATCACTTCATAGGGTCGACTTTGAATTGGACTTTTCTGTTTGGAACGGTTGCGCGACCGACAAGACCGACAAGACCCAGGAAGGGTCTGTTTCTTTTGTAGGTTTTCCCACATTTTTTTGTTTTTGCTGTAGGTAAGTGATATGAATGTGAATTAAATTAGCACTATACATATGGATAAATAGAACAAGGAGCATTATTTACTAGAAATACGTAGATACTAAAATGTGTTCCCTCCATCCCTCTCGGTTTTTACCTTCTGTTACCCTTACGTATAGGGAACCTATACAAGGTACCTAATGAGAAAGTATTGCAATCGGTCCAAATTTTCAAAATCGGGAAATGGGTGGAAATATCCGTTTTGGGGTCCCCTGATTCCAAAAAAGTGGTTTTTAGCCCATGGTCTGTACGTTTTTTTTTACTTTCTATTACTACAGTATAGCGGAGCTATACTAGTAATGAAAGTATTGCAATCGGTCCAAATTTTCAAAATCGGGAAATGGGTGGAAATATCCGTTTTGGGGTCCCCTGATTCCAAAAAAGTGGTTTTTAGCCCATGGTCTGTACGTTACGTACGTACGTACTACAGGTTTAAATGGGGAAAAGAGTAGAAAGTTGTGAACAAAATATCTCAAGAACGGTTTGTCGTAGAGAAATGAAATTTGGTATGCTATCCCGGTATGGTTCGAACTTTATTACACGGGGAGCATTTTAAGATAGGAAATTTTTGACCAAAAAATTGGCCGCCGCAGGCGATCGATTTTTAGACTTAGAAATTTTTCGAAAAAAAGTTCAATTTTTGGACAGTTTTAAATGATCCCTTATTACACGGGGAGCATTTTAAGATAGGATAACCTATAGGTATCCTATAAGATCTCAAGAACAGTTTTCCCAGAAATTAAGATGCAGTTTTGCAAGGTATTTAAAACTTTTGAAGTTCAAATGAGAAAAAAGGAAATTTCACTAATAAATAAATTTTGAAAAAGGAAAAAAATCCTTTTAAACTAGACTGTGTAAACGACACATCCACCAACGAATAAATGAATTATTTTTGAGGATATTGTTCGATGTTCACACCAGATATTTTGTCCTAATGTAATAAAATTGACGATTACCTATACGAGTAATAGGTAGGTAGGTACCTATTTTTTTTTTATTACCTGTATGAAATAATCTTGTATTCACTTTTCAATTTCTCCTGGGTTTTTTCTTCATTTTTCGAGGATTTATTTTTATTTGTGCATTTTGATTTGGGTGTTCGAAATCGATTATTGCTTTTTGGACCATCAAACTTGACATGCTTTGGACTTTGTTCAGTTGCTTTACTTTGCTCACTTTTGGGAACTAATGTCTTAAAAATTTTTTCCTCTGTTTCTGTATTTGTTTGTGCTCTGTGGTCTCCAATTTTTTGTTTAATTAAAAGACTTTTGAGCCTTCGACATTTATCATTAAAATCAGATTCCTTCAAGGTCACGTTCTTCCCTCGTGATTCAGGACTGCACCTACTGCTATTATCTTCAATTTTCTTTTCACACTTATTTGTTTCCATGTTGTTCCTTTCTGAACTAAGACTGTTATTGTATTTCTTATTCCCACATCTCTTTTCATAGCCATTTTCCAAATGAAAGTTGATTTGGGGTTTTAATGAGGGAAATTTGAAATCGAAGTCGCTACATTTTCGATTGATTTCTACCGATTCCATCCTAGATATACCAATACCATAGGTGTTGTTCATTTCTTTAGATTGCATCCTTTCTGTGTTATATTCATTTCCAAGATATTTTTTTAGAAGGCTATTGATATCGGTTTGATTTAATTCTGTCTGATTCTTTTGCCTTACATCTTTTAGTCTTTTAAATTTTACACTATTGGTTACTTTTGATTTTCTGCGGGATGCAATATTATAAGGTTTAACTTCACTCTTGAACTTGTAATTTTTATTTTTAAGTTTAAAGGAACTAGCTTTGGATCCCAGATGTATGTGATTCTCAGCCAAGGGAAGGTTCCTGACCAATGGATGAGGTCTTTTTCCGATTTCAGGTGTTAAATTTATTTGTGTTTTTAAATAATCATATTTATCAACCTTGGGTAACTTGAAACATGTTTCGCCGTCAATACTATTGATTACAGTACCAAAACGTTTTTTCGGACTTAAAACATTCCGAATATTTTGAAATTTACTTTGGAGACCATAAATACTTTTGACATCAATTTGTTTTCTGAAACCACTTTGTTCATATTTCTTTGTCCAGAATAGTGATTGCTTTGGATTTTCTTGCATACTCATGGGATCATTGAAGTTATTTACCATTAATTTATGATTCATGGTAGGAATAGTAGGACTTTGTGCGCAGTTTTCGTTGATAAGATAATTTTCATTGCCGGTATTCTTGTAGGAATAGGTTTCCTTATTGAAATAGTTGGTTTTATGTTGAGGAAGAGAACAATATCTTTCATAACTAAGACAAGGTTCTTGGTTAGAATAAAATTCTTTGATAGGATATTTTTCTTTATAGGGATAGACTTCTCTGTTAGAATAAATACTTTCTTCCTTCCGACTATATCTCTTATCGCCATATAAATGACTGTTGGTGTTGGTTTGGAATTTATAGTTAGGTTTATACTGAACAAAAGAAATATTAGGCTCATTTTGTGTCATAGTACTATACATGGTTTTGAATTTGAATATTGATTTTGGGTTATTTGAATCCGTTATTTTTTGCTTTTCTGGAAGAGTTATTATTTCTTTGGTATTCGTGTGTGGATGGTGCCCACGATGCCATTTTGTCGGAGTTGAATAGTACTATACATGGTTTTGAATTTGAATATTGATTTTGGGTTATTTGAATCCGTTATTTTTTGCTTTTCTGGAAGAGTTATTATTTTTTTGGTATTCGTGTGTGGATGGTGCCCACGATGCCATTTTGAAGGAGTTGTAAAAATATTAAGTCTGGCTGAGGGACTATAAACAGAGAGTAGATCAGCGTCTAGCTAGGGGACTATAAACAGGGAGAAGACTAGCCCATATTTCCTCACGCTAAATCAATAACGAAGGTTGAGTGCGAAGGGCATCCCACTCGGAAAATTTTGTTGAGCCAAAATCAGTTGGCCTCAAAGCGATCACTCTAATGCTGATTGACAGGCCGACGACAAACGCTGAGCCCATCTGAACAGGGAAAAATAAGAAGAAGAAGATTAGAGAGAAAAATGGAAGAGGTGATAGAAAATAAAAAGAAAGTAAAGATGGAGTTGGATTGAAGAGGAAAAGAGAAATACACAAAAACAAGAGTCAATGTCAAAGTAGCTGAGGAAGAAAGAGAGAGAGAGAGAGAGAGGGAAGGGAGGAAGAGAGAAAGAAAAAGAGGGGAGGGAGGTAGAAGTGTTAGAGGGAGACAGAAAGTACTCTGTTTAGGTATTGGAGAGTGAAGGGAGGGAGGCGCTGAAATTTGTCTATTTTCTCATCTATTTATTATTAGGCAGGTATAGATTTCTATTCTGACTTTTCACTCTACTGATTTTTTTTTTAGGTAGGTAATTATTCAAAAGGTTTTATCTCTCTTCCTCTCTCTTTCTCTCTCTCTCTCCTGCTGAAAAGGATGATTGCAATTCATTATTTTATTGTTTTCCTGTTGATTGGAATTACAATGATTACTTGCATCAATCGATGGTTGTTGGTTTCTCTGGGGGAATCATGAAACCACCTCTCTCAACAAGCTCCGATACAAGAGTTATGTAACCTCAGCGTTCAAGGTGACAAGTTTTGTTCCTGCAAGAAGGGGTGTTCAAAGAACTGCGGGTGCCGGCGCGTCGGTCTCTTCTGTTCGAAGCTCTGCGCTAACTGCGAGGGAAATTGCAACAACGCCACTCCCGCTGTGACTGAAGAGGAGGATCCTTGCTGACTCGCAGCG
>NW_007379738.1:0-2822 GCF_000475195.1 Diaphorina citri | reverse complement strand
CCAGTTTTCAAAGATAATCAAAAAATGTCCCAGAAGCTACGACAGTGTCACGAGAACAGAGAAAGTGTCAGGAAAAATTTTTGCGTTATGATGAAAACGTGAGATTTGCTTCTTTTAAATCCGCCAGAATTAAGGACAGATAAAGGAATATGCCAGGGAAGTAACTTACTTACGCTTTCTTTTTTTCGTATTGTTTGAAAAAAGCCATTTATTAAATTCATCTCCTCAAATAAACAACACTCTTTCAAAACAGGGAGGATTATTAGACCGAGGTACAAATCAAGGATCTAGAATCTTTGGTTGTCTATTAATATATCTTATTTTTATCCCTTCTTTCGCATTCGTTTTTCCCTCTTTTCTCCTCTTTCACTTCAAAGAAGAAGAAGAAGAAGAAGAAGAAGAAGAAGAAGAAGAAGAAGAAAAAGAAAAACGGGAATCGAATATCTATGAGAACATTCCAAATGACACATTCATTACTGACAGTTAAATTGCCACAGGAGCTTTTTGAAATTCCTGCCCTTATGATCTTGCACTCCTTAATTCCCTACCCACTTTTCCTTTTAAAACTTACACTTCTTCCTCTTCTTCCTTATAATTTTTCTTCCTCTCTCTCCATTTTCTCACACTTCATACTGCTTCCTTTTTTCGGGTTTCCTTTTTCTCTACTTTCCTTCTCTCTCTCTCTCACCCTTTCTCTCTCTCTCTTTCTCCCAGATCTCTCAAATGCTTTGGAATGTGAATAGTATTTCAGTATTTCACTCCAGATCTGTCAGTGAGACCTGAGAATAATTCAAATGTAATTTTATTTTCTTCCCTTGGAAACCACTTTTGCTCTTCTATCTTTTGAGAGAGGTAGGGGAGGAGGAGAGAGAGAGTAAGTGAGGGAGGGGGACATAGGGAATGAGAGAGAGAGAGAGGGAAAGAGAAAGGTAGAGAGATGGAGGGAGAGAAGGATAAGGAGTGAAATATATAGGGAGAGAGAGAGAGAGAGAAGGAGAGAGAAAGAAAGAGATTCTTCTCAGCTATCTGATATCACTAAAGGTTATAGTTAATGTTTTTTGATACGAGAACTTCCCGTCTCCTTTCTCTGTCTCTCTCTCTCCTTTCTCTCCCTCCCTCTTTCTCTCTCTCTCTCAAACACACACACACTTTCTCTCTCTCTCTCACACACACACACACTTTCTCTCTACCTCTCTTCCCCTGCCCTCCTTTTCCTCTCTCATTAGATATATCTAAAATTAGAATGAGAAAGGAGAATTGGAAAATATCACAAGAGAGAGAGAGAGAGAGAGAGAGAGAGAGAGAGAGAGAGAGAGAGAGAGAGAGGGAGAGATCTAAAATTAGATATATCTAGACGAAAGGTTTTAGGTGTTTGTGTACCTTGTCTGCTCTGAACTTTGAAGCCAGAGGCTGAAAAGCTTATCTCATGAATTAATTGATAAATGGTATTGTTATCACTACAGTAAAGGGATACCTCAATTTCATATTAGGCAGTGGGGAAACTGTTTACTTACAAAATGAGACCTCGGGGGCTCCCCAAAGCTCTGACTCCAAAATCTTTGGCGGAATTTATTTAGACCAATCAAATTGATGAGACCTTATTTAGACTGCGAGAGTAAAGGGTCTTTACAGTCCTATGCTGGCAGTGTAAACAAAAGATACCTATATGTTATTCCATTTCTGCCTAATTTCATTAAATCTAGAATTAACCGTTTAAGAGTTCAATATAAGCCGGGTTAGTAAGTATCTACCCACCTAGTTATCTACACTTGGGCAGGCACTAATTAGAAGCTGATTAATTAAGACAAATTGATCTAAAACTGTCAAAAAAAAAAAGCTTCCAAAGGCAAAATGACAAGGTTGGTGTTAGGACAGAGAATGACAGGCAAAATGACAGGGCTGTCAACACCATTTATTATACCAGACCCATGTTATAACCATATGTTATCTCCTACCCGCCACTCTGACGTTCCTAATCAAATTATCAAGAGTAAATTAATATTTTTGTGACGTCATGTGCTAGAGGAAATGGGAAAACAGTCCCACTCTGAGTTTCATGTGAAGTACCTACCTTCGTATCAGTTTGTCAGAGGCGGATTTTCGATTTTAAGTTGAAATAAGTACTGCCCACTTGGAAATTTCGGACGACGCGACGATATAGTGCCACAATAGGCGTATTTTTCTTTCGGGAAACTGAAAACTTATAAATCGACCACTGCTCTTACAGGACATTCGGAGAAAAAAAATCGGATGATACTCAAAAGTGGGCACGGGCCTTAAGTAGGAGAAACCAAGGCACCATTTGCCTTTTCTGTTTCACCTGAGGCAAAGAAAGTAAACTACTTATTACACCTTAATATTACAAAAAAGTGTAAGAGCACACCCTCAAAGTTGACTAACCATTTGCCCTTTGGGGGCGCCACTGATTTGTACCTACTCATATCCTACCTTTTCCCCTCTTGTCTAAAATGGGACCAAATGGCATGCATTTCCATTATCCATTTTGATGAGCCTCATATACCTACTGAATGGGATTAGTCATATGCATAGGTTATAGGTAAAATGGGATTAGAGAATGATAAATAATGGGACATACCTACTCCCATTCAATTGACATGGCTCAAGAGATCAAATATCCATTATTATTATCATTCTATACCTGAAATAATGAAATAGTAGGAAGTTACCTATTAACATTAATTAAATCAAATTACTATAAGGAGTGAGATCTATGCAATAGAACAATAAAAATCTGGTGTGAACATCACACGACTTTCCTTATCCTATTGAATGATGCTTGTTTTTATGTTCTATATTTACTT
>NW_007379737.1:4153-41293 GCF_000475195.1 Diaphorina citri | reverse complement strand
AATTAGTCAAGATGATTGTAAACTATAAATAAGGGGCTTGATAAATTAGTACTCTTTCTCTACAAATTGGGTGAATACCCGAGCACCTAAATGGGAAGTATTGTGTCTCTTCTCGCCCATCTGATGAGAGGCATACTACGGGATGGGCATGCTACGACACAGGCCACTATACGAAATAAAAACGGCGGTGGAACACTCATCTTTTTTTTTAAGAAAAAAAAAGTCCACCCCGGACAGGAATCGAACCCGCGACCTATTTGACCTATGAGTAGTGGTAACCTACTGCTGGATCATCTCATTTTGTTTCTCAGGACACATTCTTGTTTCAAATGATGTATATTGGTAGTTTCACCGAATCATTGGGACACATGACAATCTACAAGTTAATCTTAAATTAGTAAAGTTTTTCTTTACCAATAGGTCATATTCTTTCCTGTTTGCATTTACAGAGTGTTAGGACTAATTTTTCTCTCCGTGATATATAGTGAAGCTCCGCAAAAATTGAATCGGGAATCGAACCCAGAACCTCAGGTGTGTAAGTCTATTGTGATACCCACTCGTCCTCGGATATTACAGAAGTATTGTTGGTTGAGTTGGGGGTAAGTAGGTAGGTACTTACGTATAATGTATCTACGTCTTTGTAGGTATGTATACCTAGATATCTACCAGGTACAGGTACTATATGGCTATATGCATCTATACTCTATAGACGTATGTACATTTATATGTCCTTGTCCTCCAGTAGCAAAAGGGTGAAAGGTTATAGTTACCTATAAGATAGAGAATTTCCATTGTCAATTCATTTATAATCAACTTTCATCTAACAGCTAACAACTAAGAGAATCAGACAAAAGCTCTAGGTATTCAGAATTATCACGACATTCACGACTCTACAAGTCTACATAATATGAGGTTAAACACTTCTTTGAACTGTAACTAAGGAGGTCTTATTATCCCGAAATCGAAGAGAGAAAGAGGACAGGATGGAAGAAAGTGAGCCGTTCCGAGAACGGACCTTATCTGTATAGGTTAACGTTCGCCCCGGGCGGGAATCGAACTTGCGACCTAGGACTTACAAAGCGTAGCGTAACAAACAACAATACGTAGCATAGACATAGGTGATTAAGTGAAGACCTGGAAGTTATTGGTGATGAAGACTATAGTGTTGTGACTGGGCTGTTGCTCATCTATAAGAACTGTTTCATCAACAAGATCACGGTTAGTATCTAAGTGAGGACCTGGAAGTTATAGGTGATGAAGGCCATAGTGTTGTGACTGGGCAGTTGCTCATCTATAAGAATTGTTTCATCAACAAAATCACGGTTAGTATCTAAGTGAAGACCTGGAAGTTATTGGTGATGAAGACTATAGTGTTGTGACTGGGCTGTTGCTCATCTATAAGAACTGTTTCATCAACAAAATCACGGTTAGTATCTAAGTGAAGACCTGGAAGTTATTGGTGATGAAGACTATAGTGTGGTGACTGGACTGTTGCTCATCTATAAGAACTGTTTCATCAACAAGATCACGGTTAGTATCTAAGTGAGGACCTGGAAGTTATTGGTGATGAAGACTATAGTGCTGTGACTGGACAGTTGCTCATCTATAAGAATTGTTTCATCAACAAAATCACGGTTAGTATCTAAGTGAAGACCTGGAAGTTATTGGTGATGAAGACTATAGTGCTGTGACTGGGCTGTTGTTCATCTATAAGAACTGTTTCATCAACAAGATCACGGTTAGTATCTAAGTGAAGACCTGGAAGTTATTGGTGATGAAGACTATAGTGCTGTGACTGGGCTGTTGTTCATCTATAAGAACTGTTTCATCAACAAGATCACGGTTAGTATCTAAGTGAAGACCTGGAAGTTATTGGTGATGAAGACTATAGTGTGGTGACTGGACTGTTGCTCATCTATAAGAACTGTTTCATCAACAAGATCACGGTTAGTATCTAAGTGAAGACCTGGAAGTTATTGGTGATGAAGACTATAGTGCTGTGACTGGACTGTTGTTCATCTATAAGAACTGTTTCATCAACAAGATCACGGTTAGTATCTAAGTGAAGACCTGGAAGTTATTGGTGATGAAGACTATAGTGCTGTGACTGGACTGTTGTTCATCTATAAGAACTGTTTCATCAACAAGATCACGGTTAGTATCTAAGTGAAGACCTGGAAGTTATTGGTGATGAAGACTATAGTGCTGTGACTGGACTGTTGTTCATCTATAAGAACTGTTTCATCAACAAGATCACGGTTAGTATCTAAGTGAAGACCTGGAAGTTATTGGTGATGAAGACTATAGTGTGGTGACTGGACTGTTGCTCATCTATAAGAACTGTTTCATCAACAAGATCACGGTTAGTATCTAAGTGAAGACCTGGAAGTTATTGGTGATGAAGACTATAGTGCTGTGACTGGACTGTTGTTCATCTATAAGAACTGTTTCATCAACAAGATCACGGTTAGTATCTAAGTGAAGACCTGGAAGTTATTGGTGATGAAGACTATAGTGCTGTGACTGGACTGTTGTTCATCTATAAGAACTGTTTCATCAACAAGATCACGGTTAGTATCTAAGTGAAGACCTGGAAGTTATTGGTGATGAAGAACCTGACCGTAACGTACCGTATCTGACCGTACTTGACTGTACCTGACCGTACCATATCGTACCGTACTTAACTGTACCTGACCGTACTTGACTGACCCTAACCGTACCGTGCGGTATCGTACCGTATCGTACCATACCTTACCTGACCATAATGTACCGTACTGTACCGTTTTACCTGACCATACTATTTTGGCACCATATTATACTTTATTTCGTTTTCGTCCCTAATTTGGGCACCACTGCGAGTTTTGAAAAATCCGTTCTTAGGATACGTTTACTTAATAAAAGGCAAGACAACTATCTTACTTACAAAAGTTACAAACTTCATGTACTCGTAAATTGACCCACCCGTTTTGGCCATGGGTCGATAAGTGTGTGAAACACCGCGGATTCAAAATTCTCGAAAAAAAGTTGCAGTGAGTAAAGAAAAAAGGTCAATTTGTGGACGGAAAACGATGATAGTCTTTTTTTTTTAAGAGCAAGAAGATAGAAGACAAAGAAATCAGTAGGTAATAAATTGTATTATATGAGTAGGTAGGATTAAATCCAGCCTAGCCCGCAAATAAAGTAAAAAGTTGAGAGGTCGTTATTGAAGTTACCTGTCGATTTAGAAAATTTTGATTTAGGGAAACAAAACGGGAAAAAGCTAACTTCACAGGCCGAGAAACTTGGAACTAAAACTAAATAGCACTAAATCCACTAACTTAGAATTCGCACTTCCTCACACAACACTAAGTTCAACCCTGAGCCAAGTCCTGGCACGAGATACCATCATACTCCAGTCTGTTTTGTTCAATGACGAATTGAGAATTTGAAATTCAAATTCTGAACAAAACCGTAGAGCGTCTCTAATAAGAGTTGAAGAATTCTATGAGAGAAGGGCTGAATCCTGCTTACGCCCTTTTTTTTTAGGTAAAACGGATTTTCTAATGCGGAATGTTGTTGAAAATCAGTTCCAGAAAGAATCCTGCTGATATCTCCAGAAAACGTCAAGATAACACGAGTTTTTGTAAAAATCTTCACAATAGGAACGTATCTACTTTTCAGAGGAAATCAAAAACTTCAAATCTGTTTTCTACTAGTCTAGTTATCTTGGAGGGTAGCGCGTCTACCTTGTAAGCGCTAGTTCGCGGGTTCGATTTCCGCCCGGGGTGGACTTTATCCTAAACAGATAAATTTCGTTTCCGGAACGGCTACCTTTCTCCTATCCTGTCTTCGTTCTCTCTTTGATTTCAAGACGAAAAGACCTCCATTTTTTTCAGTTCCTTATACATCAAACCTCTTCAAACTTTAGTGAGACTTTGATTTTCGTCCTTGGATTCGAAAGAACCTTTTTTAATAAACCTGTTCAATTCTAATCTTTGTAGAATTCTGCATATGATCAGAATTCTAATCATTACAATTAAAGTAAATTAATTTAAATCTCATTCCAATTTACCACTGTTTCTACCACATCAGAAGCAAGGTAAAGGGTAAAGCTAACTGGGCCGGAGTTTAGAGGATAGGTAGGTAGGTACCTAAACCATTTATTAAATGCTCTCTAAACGACGGTGGACAAGGTCCTCGTAATCCAACAGAGTGAGTTGTAAGTTTTCAACACGACGATTTTACTTTAGTCTTTTTTAGGTATTTTTTTACTTTCTATTACCCTTACGTATAGGGAACCTATACAAGGTAATGAGAAAGTATTGCAATCGGTCGATTTTTTACTTTCTATTACTACAGTATAGCGGAGCTATACTAGTAATGAAAGTATTGCAATCGGTCCAAATTTTCAAAATCGGGAAATGGGTGGAAATATCCGTTTTGGGGTCCCCTGATTCCAAAAAAGTGGTTTTTAGCCCATGGTCTGTACGTTACGTACGTACGTAACGTTACGTACGTACGTACGTACGTACTACAGGTTTATTTCAAGAGGTTTGATAGAGAGAACTGTAACTGCTAAGGTCTTATCGTCCTGAAAGCGGAGAAAGACACGATATAGTAGAATGCCAGTCGTTCTGAGAATGAATCTTATCTCTTTAGGATAAAATCCGCTCCGGGCGGGAATCGAACCCGCGGCCTAGCGCTTACAAGGTAGAAGCTCTACCCTCCAAAATAATCTAACTAGGCTGGCTAAAAAGGTGTTCTAGGTGGCGATCTTTTCCCAAACTTAGTATGGGCACAAGTCAACAATATTCGTTACCAAGGAACTCACAAAATGTTTATGAACTCCTACCTAGCAACTATAGCAAAGCTGCAACGGTGCGAGGTTTGTGTTTTGCCTTCATTTAATTTCGAGTTATTTCGCATCTCTTTTACTCTATTAACTAAGGGGTAGGACACTTGTACTTTATAAGCACTTTTGTGATTCGCGTTTTTCGCGAATTCCGCGAAAACCGCGAATTGCAAAAATTCGAGTGAGTAGTCGATTATACTTAAACACTTCAGTCGATCATTTAAGACCGGTTTTAGCGTCACCTATGTTAACCTACGCCGAGCAAGGCCAATAAATGGATGGGTGACTTAGACCTTATATTGAGAATAAAGGGAGAACGGGCTCTAGTCTTGATTTTAAATCATTACATGAAAGTAAAATCGAAAAATCAAATCAAGAATAATAATAAACTGAATATTAAACAAATTAGGTAGGTACTGATCGAATAAACTACGGGCTAAATAATTCCCGGAGGGACGGGCCCAGCTTGTTAGGTATTTTTTTTTCTTTTTTTCAAGAGGTTTGATAGAGAGAACTGTAACTGCTAAGGTCTTATCGTCCTGAAAGCGGAGAAAGACAAGATATAATAGAATGCCAGTCGTTCTGAGAATGAATCTTATCTCTTTAGGATAAAATCCGCTCCGGGCGGGAATCGAACCCGCGGCCTAGCGCTTACAAGGTAGACGCTCTACCCTCCAAAATAATCTAACTAGGCTGGCTAAAAAGGTGTTCTAGGTGGCGATCTTTTCCCAAACTTAGTAGGTATGGGCACAAGTCAACAATATTCGTTACCAAGGAAATCACAAAATATTTATGAACTCCATAGCAAATAGCAAAGCTGCAACGGTGCGAGGTTTGTGTTTTGCCTTCATTTCAGTGTTTTCAGCTTCTAGAATTTTAATTTCGAGTTATTTCGCATCTCTTTTACTCTATTAACTAGGGGTAGGTACCTACATACCTATGTTTTGTGTTTCAGGATTTTAATAAAAGTATACCTAGTTGGTAGTTGGTATTCGTTGCAATGAGTAAGAAGAAAGTGTCGCCTGTAAACAGTTTGGAGGATGTGGAACCTAAAGACACTCATAGCAAACCAGACCATCTAACTCTATCTGTGTATGATATTATTAAGAAGAATATGGCCAAAGCTCAGAGGGTAAGCACTAACCACTAGTCAATAACTATCAAATATCTATATCTACTGAAAAAAAGAGGTTTGATAAATTGAACTGTAAGTGTTAAGCTGTGTCTACACATAGTCGACGCCGTCGATCAATGACAACTGAAACCGTCCACACTGCCTCGACAACAGATTCACCTCTTCGCCTCGTCAATGGACGACGTCGACTATGTGTGGACACAGCTTTATCGTCCCGAAATCGAAGAAAGAAGAAGCACAACATGGGAGAAAGCCAGCCATTCCAAAAATTAACCTTACCTAGGTATCTGTTTAGATCGTACCATATAGTACAGGACCTGACCGTAACGTACCGTATCTGACCGTACTTGACTGTACCTGACCGTACCATATCGTACCGTACTTGACTGACCCTAACCGTACCGTGCCGTATCGTACCATACCTTATCTGACCGTAACGTACCGTACTGTACCGTATAATATGGTGCCAAAATAGTATGGTCAGGCATTTGGGGTGCAATAGTCCTACATACTGGACTCCGCACACGGGAATTTCACCAGAAAAGACCCCCATTTCAATGTAATAATGTAATGGTCAGGCATACTATTTTGACACCATATTATACTTTTATTCGCTTTCGTCCCTAATTTGGGCACCACTGCGAGTTTTGAAAAATACGTTTACTTAATAAAAGGCAAGACTACTATCTCACTTACAAAAGGTACAAACTTCATGTAAATTGATCCACCCGTTTTGGCCATGGGTCGATAAGTGTGTGAAACCCCGCGGATTCAAAATTCTCGAAAAAAAGTTGCAGTGAGTAAAGGAAAAAAAAGGTCAATTTGTGGACTCAAAACGATGATAGTCTTTTTTTTTAAGAGCAAGAAGATAGAAGACAAAGAAACCAGTAGGTAATAAATTGTATTATATATGAGTAGGTAAGATTAAATCCAGCCTAGCCCACAAATAAAGTAAAAAGTTGAGAGGTCTTTATTGAAGTTACCTGCACTGTTTCATCAACAAGATCACGGTTAGTATCTAAGTGAAGACCTGGAAGTTATTGGTGATGAAGACTATAGTGTTGTGACTGGGCTGGTAAATTTATGTCTTCTGCTCCACAGTGTTCTCAAGAAGTTGCCTATGATCATTTCACAAAACTGCTCAACTCTGGACTAGTGACAAATTTGAGGGTGCTCCACTATTGGCCTCACGTAACTCAGGTAACAAACTAAATCAGTCGATAATTGCTAAATAATTTCTCTCTTTCTCTCTCTTCAAAGAGGATTCAGATTCATACTAGAGGGAACTGAAATAATAAAAAGGAGTTCTTATCGCCCCGACATCGAAGAGAGACGGAAGACGACAGGATAGGAGAAAGCCAGTCGTTCCGAGAACGAACCCTATCTGTTTGAAATAAAATTCGCCTCTGGCGGAAATCTAACCCGACATAGTTCTCATAAGGCAGGCACGTTACCCTCCAACAACCAAGCTGACATTACTGATTATTATTACCCCATTTCGATTTTCAAGTAGGTACCTATCTGTACTAGAAGCCAACTTTCTCACATCTTTTTCTCTCGTTTCTTCACAGAGGCAGTTCAAGAAATGGTACATGGTGTATGTGACTCCACTGATGGCTGAGGAAGAGGATAATGCCGATATACGAGATACCACTGCTACTGTACTGGACACATTCACTCAGTTTAACAAGCTGACTTCATATCTCGAGATTAAATCCAAGGTAAATTAGGTAGTTTTTTTCCCCTTTTTTGACTGGCAGGATACCAGCCTGAAATTTCCCTTGCTAATGAAATTGCAAAGGTTGAGTGCGAAGGGCATCGTAAAATTTTGTAGCCAAAATCAAATGTTAGCGCAAAGCAATCACCTTGGGCTGATTGAAAGGCTGCTGAAAAACGCCGACCCCGTCTGAACACGGGAAAAGGTAAATAATTTAGGGGAGGGTCCCTTTTTTAAAAGAATTCTTTCGTCATAATTTCCCAAGGGAATTCCCCACACACACACACACACACACACACACACACACGCACTTTTTTTTAAAGAGGTTTGACAGAGTGAACTGTAACTGCTATGGTCTTATCGTCCCGAAATCGAAGAGAGAAGGAAGACAGGATGGGAGATAGCCAGCCGTTCCGAGAACGAACATTACCTCATCAGGATAAAATCCGCCCCGGGCGGGAATCGAACCCGCGGCCTAGCGCTTACAAGGCAGACGCACTACCAACTAAGCTAACTAGGCTGGCAAAGAAAGTTATTTTCAAGTTTCATTTTCAACCCCAAAAGGTTTGATAGAGGAAACTCTAACTGCTAAGGTTTTATCGGCGTTTTCATTCAGTTCAGTTCGATATCGATTCATTTTCAGTCCGTTCGGGTGTGAAACGAGAATAAGGTTTAATTTCGGACAGAAAAGGACCGAATAATTTTCAACGTTTTCTTGACTGATTTCAGATGAGGTGTGGCCCCTGCCCCGAGGGTATGATGCAATGTGGAGTTCTACACATGAAGATGATGCTGCCAGTAGACATGAACAGCAAGACTTTCATTCCATGTAAATTTAACATGCTCAATATTCAGACTGATTAACACAAGAACTAACATAACAGGACTATCATTCTATGTAACTAGATAATAAAATGTTTGGTGATTTAGAACAAATTCAATTAGATTGTACGAAATATTTTAAATAGTATGTATAAAATGTTTAATAAATATTTTTTCTTAGTTACGAAATCATGTAAATAATATACACATTTTAAATAATTCATGTAATAATAAAAAAACTCCTGAATATTATGAAATTTTAAGCATTTCTATTGAAATCAGCGTGTTTCGAACTTCCTTTATCAGCGAAGAAAAAAAAAAGTGGTTGAGCCCCATTCATGTAATAATAAAAAAACTCCTGAATATTGGAATCGAATCAGAAGACCCTCTGGTTCATAAATTATTCAAAGAATCATAATTTTGATTAAACGTATTACCAATCGGGTATGCAGAAAAAAATCTTTGTCACACAAAAACAAAACACACTTGAACGCCCAAGAGCCCCTTCTAACTTGTCTCGAGTTACTACTGGGAACGGGCTTGGTTCGAATTCTTCCATTAACCCTAGAAAAGGTTTAGGTGTGCAGAAAAAAATCTTTGTCACACAAAAACAAAACACACTTGAACGCCCAAGAGCCCCTTCTAACTTGTCTCGAGTTACTACTGGGAATGAGCTTGGTTCGAATTCTTCCATTGACCCTAGAAAAGGTTTAGGTATTCCTGAAGTCTTACCCCAAGCTATGACTGAGTGTCTTAATCTGCATATTCCTCAACAAACACAAATCACGTGACGTATCCCTTCTCCCGCCTAGCGTGTTCAAATCATATAGTCTCAATATCAGACTCGGCGCTACGGAATGAAGTCTTACCCCAAGCTATGACTGAGTGTCTTAATCTGCATATTCCTCAACAAACACAAATCACGTGACGTATCCCTTCTCCCGCCAAGCGTGTTCAAATCATATAGTTTCAATATCAGACTCGGCGCTATGGACTCTGGTAGGGCTCTGATCAAGTTAGGTACCAGTGGCGACGGTA
This sequence comes from Diaphorina citri, assembly GCF_000475195.1. Lineage (NCBI taxonomy): Eukaryota > Metazoa > Arthropoda > Insecta > Hemiptera > Psyllidae > Diaphorina > Diaphorina citri. The sequence goes on along the minus strand of NW_007379737.1, from coordinate 31,750 downwards.
CATGTTGTAGTACAGGGGGTGCCACATCCTGACCACACGACACGAGGTATTCTAAGAAGCGGAGAACGAAATGTGTCTGCTGACAGATAGCGCTAGGGCGTTCTGTTATGATGAGTAAGTAGGAGAAGAGGGATTTGACTGTCGAGAGGAGCGGCTCTTGTAGGGGACGAATAGGTGTGTTTGGTGTAAACATCCCTTCCCCTTCACTCATCTCCCCTACGCCGCCTTGAGCAAGTCTCAATATCTTAGCAGCCGGTTCGTCAAAATCATCAAACTCCTCTTTCTTCTTCTTCTGTAGGGGACGAATAGGTGTGTTTGGTGTAAACATCCCTTCCCCTTCACTCATCTCCCCTACGCCGCCTTGAGCAAGTCTCAATATCTTGGCAGCCGGTTCGTCAAAATCATCAAACTCCTCTTTCTTCTTCTTCCTGTTGGTGGTAGGTTGTACTTGTGCTGCTGCATATATACAATAGGTAGTGAGACGTGCTAAGGCAGAGGACTGTGGTTCCATGAGTTCCCCACAGAGGAACTTGTTGTGTAGATATTGAGGGAGATGTTCCAGGAGAAGGAGAGTACACTTCTCTATGTCCAGATGAAAGATGGAGAACACCAGGTTGACTGCAATGTTCAACTCGAGTTCGAATAGAAGCTTGAGCATTTCCTTGATCAGATTGGTGACCAGCCACTCGGCACCGCACGTGTTAATCATACTCTGGAATACAAAACAAATGACAACGTTAGACAGAATTAATAGCCATAAAGCCCATTAAAAAGAAAGGAAATAAGCCAGCTCGTTAGAATGAAGGGTAGCGCGTCTGCCTTGTAAGCGCTAGATTTCGGGTTCGATTCCCGCCCGGGGCGAACTTCCTAAACGGATAAGGTTCGTTCTCCAAACATTCTGCCTTCTCCTAGCCTATCCTTCTTCTCTCTTCGCTTTCAGGACGATAAGACTTTAGCAGTTACAGTTCTCTCTATCAAACCTTGTGAAAAAAGAAGTAAAGTACAAAATACCTACCTGGAATGTATGAGCAGCTTGTATGGTGAGCCAGCCTTTAGCGATACAACTCTCCCACACTGAGTGTAGTTGATCGCTAATACTCCCCTTGGATACAATGCAGTGAGATAGGGTGAGGACTTTGGTCTTGGGACTCACGGGCGGGAAATCATCTATAAGAACTGTTTCATCAACAAGATCACGGTTAGTATCTAAGTGAAGACCTGGAAGTTATTGGTGATGAAGACTATAGTGTTGTGACTGGGCTGGTAAATTTATGTCTTCTGCTCCACAGTGTTCTCAAGAAGTTGCCTATGATCATTTCACAAAACTGCTCAACTCTGGACTAGTGACAAATTTGAGGGTGCTCCACTATTGGCCTCACGTAACTCAGGTAACAAACTAAATCAGTCGATAATTGCTAAATAATTTCTCTCTTTCTCTCTCTTCAAAGAGGATTCAGATTCATACTAGAGGGAACTGAAATAATAAAGGAGTTCTTATCTCCCCGACATCGAAGAGGGACGGAGGACGACAGGATAGGAGAAAGCCAGTCGTTCCGAGAACGAACCCTATCTGTTTGAAATAAAAATTCGCCTCTGGCGGAAATCTAACCCGACATAGTTCTCATAAGGCAGGCGCGTTATCCTCCAACAACCAAGCTGACATTACTGATTATTATTACCCCATTTCGATTTTCAAGTAGGTACCTAGCTGTGCTAGAAGCCAACTTTCTCACATCTTTTTCTCTCGTTTCTTCACAGAGGCAGTTCAAGAACAAGCCAAGGAAGAGATGGGCGGATGCAGTCAAGAGTGACCTTGGAGAACACAAAATCAGTGTCAACGTGTGGAGGCAGGTCGCAGCTGATCGAGGCGAATGCCGAAAAGTTGTGAACACCAACATCAGAAAGTGCCAAGAAAGGTTAATAAAAGCCAAACAAGATAGAAGAAGAGATAAAAATTAAGTTGAAGACCTGTCAAACCCTTAAAAAAAAAAAAAAAAAAAAAAAACCCTCAGTCCAGAAGGAATGTTCCAAAAGTTTCAGTCATGACCGAATATTAAAAATGGGGAAATGGGTGAAAATATCCGTTTTAGGATCCCCTGATTCGAAAAAAAAGTGATTTTTTAGCCCATGTTCTGTACGCATGTATGTATTGGAGAGATCCCAAACGAGGAAGTACTGATTAGAACTGGGATGCTGTCCATTGAAAACTTGATAAAAATCAGAAGATTGCGGTGGGCGGGACATGTGAGTCGGATGAATGAAACCAGAACTCCACATCAAGTTGCTTGTTCAGAGCTCAAAGTGGGCAAGAGACCTCAAACCTCTTTAAAAAAAAAAAAAAAAAAAAAACCCTCAGTCCAGAAGGAATGTTCCAAAAATTTCAGTCATGACCAAATATTAAAAATAGGGAAATGGGTCAAAATATCGGTTTTAGGGTCCCCTGATTCGAAAAAGAGTGATGTTTTTAGCCCATGTTCTGTACGCATAACAACATGTATGTACATCTGTTCATACATAGAGCTCAATGGTTCACAGCATTGATAAGGGTCTGTGTTGGGTTGGTTGGGACTCACGGGCGGGAAAACATCGCATTGCATCTTGCGTATGATTTGAACCATGAGCCCGGATCTGGGAAGAAACAGAACAACTGCTGTTGAGATATGAAGGTCACGGGTTCGATGTCCATCGTTAACAAAAAAAAAAGTCGTTTTCGATGGCACTCATATTTGCCAAACATACAAAAATTCGATTGAAAATATTTCAACAGGTTATTTGGGACTCACGGGCGGGAAAACATCGCATTGCATCTTGCGTATGATTTGAACCATGAGCCCGGATCTGGGAAGAAACAGAACAACTGTTGAGATATGAAGGTCACGGGTTCGATGTCCATCGTTGACAAAAAAAAAAAGAAAAAAATCGTTTTTGATGGCACTCATATTTGCCAAACAGACAAAAATTCGATTGAAAATATTTCAACAGGTTACTTGCTGGTGCTCTTGTACTGACCCAGCACATAAATCGGAAGTTTTAGGTCTCTCCTCACCTATCTGAGGTACTTACTACTTACGGGATGGGCATGTAACTTTTACAAGATTACAAGAGTCTTATGTTGTTTTGTTGCTGCAAAATAAAACGGCAATAAGCACCTTCGGAATCCCGTCTGGGCACGTTTTCTAACTGAATTTAACATTGTACTGCACCTTTAGTTAGAATTAGAATATTGGCTCTTTAGGCAGATCTACTCACCTTTCCTTGAAGAAATCTTGCTGTGGAGTTTCATCCAGAGTGAGAGCAGTAAGGAATTGTTGTACCATGTTCATAGGTTTGAGTAATGCTTCCTGATGTATCACTTGCATGTAGGAACATAGCCAAGCAGCTGCACATACTGGTAGACAACACATCTTTGATCTGAAATAAAAATTGAAAGGAATTATACAGTCGAACCTGTTTAATTGGGAAACCTGGATGAACGGGAAAAATTGCCAGTCCATTGATTCCCAATTAGGTTCTACTGTATACGTATTAAAACCCTCAGTCCAGCCAGCCTAGTTAGCTTAGTCTTAGTTGGTAGTGCGTCTGCCTTGTAAGCGCTAGGCCGCGGGTTCGATTCCCGCCCGGGGCGTATTTTATCCTGATGGGATAATGTTCGTTCTCGGAACGGCTGGCTTTCTCCTATCCTGTCTTCCTTCTCTCTTCGATTTCGGGACGATAAGACCATAGCAGTTACAGTTCCCTCTGTCAAACCTCTTAAAAAAAAAAAAACCTACGTCAATAGTTTGAAGAGACGCCCGGCATAAATCAACACGGAACAGAGTTTTGATGTTTTACTGATTTTTTTTTTTTTTTTTTTTTTTTTTTTTTTTTTTTATTTTATGTTAAAATTTTTTTTGCTTTTTCCTATCCTGTCTTCCTTCTCTCTTCGATTTCGGGACGATAAGACCATAGCAGTTACACTTCCCTCTGTCAAACCTCTTAAAAAAAAAAAAAAAAAAAAAAACCCTCAGTCCAGAAGGAATGTTCCAAAAGTTTCAGTCATGACCGAATATTAAAAATGGGGAAATGGGTGAAAATATCCGTTTTAGGATCCCCTGATTCGAAAAAAAAGTGATTTTTTAGCCCATGTTCTGTACGCATGTATGTATTGGAGAGATCCCAAACGAGGAAGTACTGATTAGAACTGGGATGCTGTCCATTGAAAACTTGATAAAAATCAGAAGATTGCGGTGGGCGGGACATGTGAGTCGGATGAATGAAACCAGAACTCCACATCAAGTTGCTTGTTCAGAGCTCAAAGTGGGCAAGAGACCTCAAAAAAAGCCAAGGAAGAGATGGGCGGATGCAGTCAAGAGTGACCTTGGAGAACACAAAATCAGTGTCAACGTGTGGAGGCAGGTCGCAGCTGATCGAGGCGAATGCCGAAAAGTTGTGAACACCAACATCAGAAAGTGCCAAGAAAGGTTAATAAAAGCCAAACAAGATAGAAGAAGAGATAAAAATTAAGTTGAAGACAATTATTCATGGAAGTGTCCGTTATGTACGTTCGAACGTGAAGGGAAATCAGGACGGCAGTATATTAACTCACATATCTCTCAATCACACCGAGAACAGAGAGAAGCTGAAACAAGAAGAAAAACCTCTGAATGTACAATCTGCTCAATATCCTACAGCACAAGAGCAGGATACACAGGTCATATGAGACATAAACATCCTGAATTGGACAACGACATCCTTCGTCCAATCAGAATATCCAGGAACTTGCCACGGGAATCCATCAACCCAAGTGCTGAGGAAGCTCTCCAATCCCAGCAGTTTTCCCAGTCCAATATCAATGAAGAGGAGACTCAACATGTGAGATGGTAATGTCAATGTGGGAAGCAATGCAGATTAAAGGCCGGACTCTTAGCACATCAACGAGGCAAAGGCTGTACCAGACAATCAAGGGGACCATAACAACATGTATGTACATCTGTTCATATATAATAGAGCTCAATGGTTCACAGCATTGATAAGGGTCTGTGTTGGGTTGGTGTTGACTTACCTCATAGCATCAAGTATTCTCTTAACATCAGTACTAGACAGTACAGAGGTCTCCCAGGCTCCCAACACATCATAGATAACTGCCGGTATATTCAAGCAAATCTCATAGCAGTTCAACTTGGGACAATTCTTGAACTCGGCATCACTGGAATTGAATTGTCTCAATAGATCATCCACACCAGCTTGGTCCTTCTCATCTAGCATCTTCTTGTAAGGTTTGGGCCTTCCACCTTCCACCATACAATCACGAACCCACTTCTCGAAGAACGAATCACCACCGTTCTCTGAGAATACAACCTGGCGGAAAATCATGAAAATATTAGTAAGGGAAACAGATGAAATTAGTAGGGGAAAATGATAAATAAATAGAAACAGCCCCAGTAGCTCAGAACTAGAACTTTTTTACTTTCCTTATCCTATGGGAAGGAACGTAATGTATTTTCTTCAATGAATAAAATCAAAGATAGGTTGGTATTCCATCACCTTTTTATTTCGCAGCAATGAAACAATTGCTACATTGGACTCTTGTGGTCTATTTCGTAGCACCGTGTCGTAGTATGTCCATCCCGTAGTATACCTCTCATCAGATGGCCGATAAGAGACACAATACTTACCCTTTATGTGCAGGGTACTTGCACATCAAAATACACACTTACATCCATTGCCACGCATACCCTAGTAGGTATTTGACCTCGCCAACTTTTTGCCTCCATAGAGCCCTCAATAAGGAGTACAATTCCTGTACTACTGGAAAATGGTACGACTTTTCCGAAATTTTCTTTCACCAAACGATGTAAACCGCTGTTTTGACAAATTTCTTGACCCCGCCGGGAATTGAACCCGGGTCTCCCGCGTGCAAGGCGAGCGCAGTGACCACTACGCCATGGGAGCTGACTTTTTCCTAAAAAAGAAAAAAAAAAATCATACCGCCCTTATTATTATTAGTCTCATTAGAGGTAGTCATGTACGTAGAAAACTTTTTTTCGATTCCCGCCCAACACAACGGGGTGAAAAGTGAATGAATGCCTTGGTGATATAGTGGTCAAAACGACCGCCTAGTAATCAGGAGGGCATGGGTTCAATCCCAACCGAGGCATGGTATTTTATTCTCAACATTTGAGAATTTGACCACAATAATGAAAATTTCAGGAAAGTAAAAAATAGGTAGTTATTTAAAGAGCTCCATATACAGACCCTTGGATAATAATTTTGGTTATGCTCTGTTTGTCAGGTCATCATCTGTGCTGAACCTACTCTAGCCAGAGTACTGAGAACTCTAGACACAGAATTCTCCAAGATACAAGACGCCCTTCTCAATGTACTTAGTCAGGTATGAAATATATGTAAATATAAACGAGAATACAGAGATGACAAATTTAAAACAAGTGAATTCATCAGCGAAAAAGTTACATTAAAGGGTAGCACGTCTGTTTTGTAAGCGCTGGGTCGCGGGTCCGATTGCCGGCCGAGGCAAACTTTGTTTTCAGCGGATAACGCTCGTTCTCGGAACGGCTGGCTTTGTCCTATCCTGTACTCTTTTTGATGTCGGGACTTTAAGATCTTGGCAGTTACAATTCCCTCTATCAAATATCAAATCAGTTACAGTTACCCCTATCAACCTCTTTATAGGGGACGTTGTTCAATCCCAACCGAGGCATGGTATTTTATTCTCAACATTTGAGAATTTGACCACAATAATGAAAATTTCAGGAAAGTAAAAAATAGTTATTTAAAGAGCTCCATATACAGACCCTTCGCAACTTCCATTCGAATAAATCATTCCTCCCAGGTACTTGAAATTCTCCACTTCTTCTAGTTTCTCTCCATCTAGTGTTACATTCATTCTTCTTTCAGTTCCTATTCTCATCACTTTTGTCTTGCTCACGTTGATCTTCATTCCGTATCTCGCTCCTGCCTCCTGGATATTCAGCATCATTCTCTGCAAACTCAGAATACAGAGCTGACAAATTTAAAATAAGTAAATTCATCCGCGAAAAAGTTACATTAAAAGGGTAGCACGTCTGTTTTGTAAGCGCTCGGTCGCGGGTCCGATTGCCGGCCGAGGCAAACTTTGTTTTAAGCGGATGAGGCTCGTTCTCGGAACGGCTGGCTTTGTCCTATCCTGTACTCTTTTTGATGTCGGGACTTTAAGATCTTGCAAATTACAATTCCCTCTATCAAATCAGTTACAGTTACCCCTATCAACCTCTTTATAAGGATTTTTTTTTTTTTAATTCCCATCTATTCTTTTCCACCTCCAGGTTTTGAACGGGAAAAGTTTCGACCTGATTCTGGCTGTAGCAGCTGTCGAAGGCAAACTATGTACTTTTGTCACCAAGCTCATTAAATTCAATGAGTGTAGTAAACAGAGTAATCCTAGTGATACCAGCAAGACTGCACAGACTAAAGTTATGCTGTTTGACATTACATTCCTTATGCTATGCTCTATAGTACAGCGATATGGATCCAAGGTAAGATTTATAGAAAGGCATTGTTATCCCCGTGGACCATCGCTTTTAGTCAGAAAGGACATGATCATCCTCAATCTCACGAGGACTCTTTCAACAGGGCTCTATGGAGGCAAAAAGTTGGCGAGGTCAAATACCTACTAGGGTATGCGTGGCAATGGATGTAAGTGTGTATTTTGATGTGCAAGTACCCTGCACATAAAGGGTAAGTATTGTGTCTCTTATCGGCCATCTGATGAGAGGTATACTACGGGATGGACATACTACGACACGGTGCTACGAAATAGACCACAAGAGTCCAATGTAGCAATTGTTTCATTGCTGCGAAATAAAAAGGTGATGGAATACCAACCTATCTTTGATTTTATTCATTGAAGAAAATACATTACGTTCCTTCCCATAGGATAAGGAAAGTAAAAAAGTTCTAGTTCTGAGCTACTGGGGCTGTTTCTATTTATTTATCATTTTCCCCTACTAATTTCATCTGTTTCCCTTACTAATATTTTCATGATTTTCCGCCAGGTTGTATTCTCAGAGAACGGTGGTGATTCGTTCTTCGAGAAGTGGGTTCGTGATTGTATGGTGGAAGGTGGAAGGCCCAAACCTTACAAGAAGATGCTAGATGAGAAGGACCAAGCTGGTGTGGATGATCTATTGAGACAATTCAATTCCAGTGATGCCGAGTTCAAGAATTGTCCCAAGTTGAACTGCTATGAGATTTGCTTGAATATACCGGCAGTTATCTATGATGTGTTGGGAGCCTGGGAGACCTCTGTACTGTCTAGTACTGATGTTAAGAGAATACTTGATGCTATGAGGTAAGTCAACATCAACCCAACACAGACCCTTATCAATGCTGTGAACCATTGAGCTCTATTATATATGAACAGATGTACATACATGTTGTTATGGTCCCCTTGATTGTCTGGTACAGCCTTTGCCTCGTTGATGTGCTAAGAGTCCGGCCTTTAATCTGCATTGCTTCCCACATTGACATTACCATCTCACATGTTGAGTCTCCTCTTCATTGATATTGGACTGGGAAAACTGCTGGGATTGGAGAGCTTCCTCAGCACTTGGGTTGATGGATTCCCGTGGCAAGTTCCTGGATATTCTGATTGGACGAAGGATGTCGTTGTCCAATTCAGGATGTTTATGTCTCATATGACCTGTGTATCCTGCTCTTGTGCTGTAGGATATTGAGCAGATTGTACATTCAGAGGTTTTTCTTCTTGTTTCAGCTTCTCTCTGTTCTCGCTATCTCCCATCCTGTCTTCCTTCTCTCTTCGATTTCGGGACGATAAGACCATAGCAGTTACAGTTCACTCTGTCAAACCTCTTTAAAAAAAATAAAAATAAAACCTTATTCTCGTTTCACACCCGAACGGACTGAAAATGAATCGATATCGAACTGATATCGCGGGGCAGGGGCCACACCTCATCTGAAATCAGTCAAGAAAACGTTGAAAATTATTCGGTCCTTTTCTGTCCGAAATAAAACCTTATTCTCGTTTCACACCCAAACGGACTGAAAATGAATCGATATCGAACCGAACTGAATGAAAACGCCGATAAAACCTTAGCAGTTAGAGTTTCCTGTATCAAACCTTTTGGGGTTGAAAATGAAACTTGAAAATAACTTTCTTTACTCAATTACCTGTATGGAACTTGGGGTGTCTAATCTGGTGATAGTCCTCCAATAACTCAGGCACACTTCTCAAGCAGTTCTGATGACAACAGAACAACACTTGTTGTACCCCCGGTATTAAATGAGGTACTTCACTGATAAGCTTCTCCGTCACTGAAGCTTGCAGGTATCCCTGGAATTGATATCGTACGGTTAATTAACTAGTGATTCAGTGAACTGTAGAATTTACTCGGAAAAAGCACCCCTACGGGAGCCCCCAAAGTGTCTATCGCGTCCAATAGCTACGAAAGAAATAAATTTTAGGTGTAATAATTGTTTGCCGAATTTGATCAAAATCAGACAAACTGTTTGAATGTTATGACGGAAGAATTCTTTTAAAAAAGGGACCCTCCCCTAAATTATTTACCTTTTCCCGTGTTCAGACGGGGTCGGCATTTTTCATCAGCCTTTCAATCAGCCCAAGGTGATTGCTTTGCGCTAACATTTGGTTTTGGCTACAAAATTGATGCCCTTCGCGTAGTGGTCACTGCGCTCGCCTTGCACGCGGGAGACCCGGGTTCAATTCCCGGCGGGGTCAAGAAATTTGTATCATATGCAAATGATTGATTCCGTGACTGGCTCTGCGGGGCCCACTCAGCCTCGTGAGAAAAATGAGTAGCTATGAGCCTATGACATATAAATGCGCATAGAGACCTGTGGCCAGAATGGTAGGTAAACATTGGATTTTAGGATTATTGAGATTTTGGGAAAATCCTACAATGCTGCAGTGAGCACCAAAGTTGTGACAATAACACAAAGAAAAAAGTTTTCTCCAAAATTATTGACCTCACTAGTCTATGTTTTAACTCGACCATTTTCCATTTGGTTTAGATGTTTGTACAGTATTTGTTTATTTGTTTGAATGTCTGTTCCGCTATAACTTCCGATTGCCTGGTCTGATCTGCCCCAAAGCTGAATGGGGCCCGCATTACGATCTTCCAAAACATTACGATCCCCCAATACAGTTGCCACGCATATCAATACATGGTTACCCATTCATACACACGTAGGATTACCCAGAAGACATTTTTTCAATGCAGGACATTTTTCTAAATCCTAAATTTGTCCAAAATTCAAATAGGTACCAAGTTAAACAACAATTGTCGATATGAAAGGACGTTATTGTTAAAGTCTAGGTAAAAGAATCTCAGTGAGGTCTACAGTTCCAGTTCACAGACAATATATTACACATCTACACACTCAGAAGTTCTAGAGAACTGTCTGAGGCAATAACTGATGGTGTGACCTGCAGTGTTCAAACAGCGAAGCAGTTACAGTTCTCTCTATCAAACCTTGTGAAAAAAAGAAGTAAAGTACAAAATACCTACCTGGAATGTATGAGCAGCTTGTATGGTGAGCCAGCCTTTAGCGATACAACTCTCCCACACTGAGTGTAGTTGATCGCTAATACTCCCCTTGGATACAATGCAGTGAGATAGGGTGAGGACTTTGGTCTTGGGACTCACGGGCGGGAATGTTTTTTTTTTTTTTTTTTTTTTAGGAAAAAGTCAGCTCCCATGGCGTAGTGGTCACTGCGCTCGCCTTGCGCGCGGGAGACCCGGGTTCAATTCCCGGCGGGGTCAAGAAATTTGTAAAGTCTCAGTTTAGGCAAAAGAGTCTGAGTGAAGTCTACAGTTCCAGTTCACAGAACCACTAGTTACCTTGGATATAGAAGGAGGAGCGGTTTCAGGGCTATGTAGATTAACGGTGGCTTCTTTTCTCTTATCTATGATTTGCTTGCTTTGCTGTTCACTCAAAATGTGAAGTTTCTCCAGCTCAGTTAGAAGACTTTCCACAGTGTTGCATGCACATCTGAGGAGAAAGTGAACAATAGTGAACATAGATCAATTATATTTTGAGAATATTGGGAACCTCTGAACAGCAGCACCAGAGCAAAGACCAGAGCAACGTCGATTTTTTTTCAACCATTTCTACTTTTTGCTGTCTTGTCTGGCAATTTCATACAAAAAAAGTACAGCCTTTATATTCAGGGGAATTCTTTGACGAAAAATGATCACATGAAAAGAATTCACTCCTCATTTCGGACCTGATCTTGAATTTAAAGACCGTGTATGGAACCTTTTTCTGGGGTTAATTGTGCAGTTTTTGAAACTACTAGTATACTGTGCATTCATAAAATCCCCTTAATTTTTGAACCCATGAATTTAGAAACCTGAAATTTTGTATTCAAGCCTATATTTACCTCTAGTTTCTTATAAGTTATGTGAAAATTCAGGGACTTTTTCAGGGTCGGCCCGAGGGGGGGCAACTTTAAAATCTTAAATAAGAACCCCCTATTTGTGATACGTCATATCAAAGGTCTTAAAAAATGTAGTACTTTGGTACAAGTTTGAGCTCAATCCGACAACCAGGGCCGGAGTTATGGCCCATTCAAATTTTCATTTTTCCATGTTCTCCCGCCAATAGGGGAAGCACCAAAAATGGGAAATTCATATCGATTGGTGATTTGTGCATATTCAAATATAGACCCATAAATGAAATTCAGACTTACAGCCCTGATGGCCTCCAAGGGTGAAAATGGATGTTTCGAAATTTAATTTTTGGGACCGAATTTCAATGTGAATCATTAGTGGGACCTATTTGAAGGACAAATCACCAATCGATATGAACTTCCCATTTTTGGTGCTTCCCTTATTGGCGGGAGAACATCAAAAATAAAAATTTGAATGGGCCATAACTCCGGCCCTGGTTGTCAGATCGAGTTCAAACTTGTACCAAAGTACTACGTTTTTTAAGACCTTTGATATGACGTATCACAAATAGGGGGTTCTTATTTAAGATTTTTATAATATAAGATTTTAAATTTGGCCCCCCTGGGGCCGACCCTGAATTTTCACATAGCCTATAAGAAATTATAGGTAAATATAGGCATGAATACAAAATTTCAGGTTTCTAAATTCATCGGTTCAAAAATTAAGGTGGGTTTTAAGACCTTTGATATGATATATCACAAATAGGGGGTTCTTATTTAAAATTTTTATAATATAAGATTTTAAAGTTGGCCCCCCTGGGGCCGACCCTGAATTTTCACATAGCCTATAAGAAACTATAGGTAAATATAGGCATGAATACAAAATTCAGGTTTCTAAATTCATCGGTTCAAAAATTAAGGTGGGGGGACTTTATGAATGGACTGTACCTATATTACCCACCTAGCATCCAGAATATCAAGCAGAGGAAACAGTTCAAGTAACATCTCAAAACACTCAACAATATCATCACTATTATCAATGTACAGGCGATGTAAGAGATGGGGGAGTTTTATGAAGGTGAACGCTCCCCATTGTGATTCTTCCCCAGTATCGAGTACATCGTTCAAACTCATCAGACTGGATCTGAGCAGTTCGAAGTATAACCTGAAAATATAGAGAACAAAAGAGCGTCTTTAGAAATAGAGATAAAAGTGATGTAAGCTCATGGCGATAGCACGTTAAGTGGACAAGTTACCATGGGATCACTGGAGTCAGGCAACGTTACACCTGGTTGGTATCCGGATGGGTGACCATCTGGGAAGTCGCGTTCTACTGGCTTTATCCGACCCTAGTCACACTGGTTGAAGTTCATGTGAGAAAGGGGTAGGTTGTCTCCGAATGGAGGGTAAAACCCTCGACCCTTAAAAGCCAAAGTGGTGATTGGCTCTAACTGGGCTTGCTGCTTAGCTGCAGGATGCTTCGCTAAGGAGAAACCATTTTAGTTAGAGCGGGATTTAAAAAATCAGGAGGGAGCTATACTTATTAGCCAGTTCAATCCAGAATTGAAGCGAACACCAACTTTTTTTTAAGAAAAAGGTACAAATCATTACTAGGTCTCACCTGGCATAGGAATAATTCTTGAGTCTCTTCAGCAGGAGCAGCTGTGAGGCAAGTGTCTGAGTGTTACAATTCGGATTGATCATAACTTGTACAGCAATGAGAGGCTGCATACAGAACGTTATACATTCAGACGGGGTATCGTATCGGAACGCCGTGTCCAGATGTGTCAACTCTTGGAGACAAGACTGGAGAGTGTCGCTCAATTCTGGACTAGGCTCGTCCAGAATATCCTGACACTTCTTCACAATGTCCACGTACAGATCTGTAGAGGAATAGTGATAATTGAGCTCATTTGCGCTCAAAAAACGAATGAGAAAATATCATCTTTTATGTATTTTTAGATAATTTCTACGGAATGTCATCAAAATTAGACTAACCATTCGAGAGTTATGTTGAGACAAAGAAACTAAATGCGAAAATAATAATGGTGTTTATTTGTACATTTCAAATATGACCAAAGAGTCCCTTTACACCAGCGATAGGCTACTTCTGTTATTGTGGCCAAATTCTCAAACAATGAAAAAAAAATATTTGATTTATTCAGTTTACACACAAATTTGATTGCAAAGGTGAGATGTTCTTATAGGCCACTAGGTTCACCCACCAAGTTCTTCATTGTCTTTACAAGACTAATCTAAAGTCTGAAATCGATTATGAACTTAGACCAGTTCGGATCCTTTTTCTGAGTGGATACACTGAGTGGATTGGTATTACATTGATCTACCTAGGTAAGTATGATGATTTCATTTTACTTACTTGGATGAAGAGTAATATCTGTGTCATGGATATTCAAAGCATTTCCAGCTTTAAATTAGTGTAAAATGGAATTACATCTACTGAAGTTGAGTAATGCTTTCAAACTGCTTGTTTTACTTGTGACTTTACTTGTTTCCATTTGATTCTTAGCAAAATTCACCATGCCTGAAAAAAAAAATACAGATCTGTAGAGGAATAGTGATAATTGAGCTCATTTGCGCTCAAAAAACGAATGAGAAAATATCATCTTTTATGTATTTTTAGATAATTTCTACGGAATGTCATCAAAATTAGACTAACCATTCGAGAGTTATGTTGAGACAAAGAAACTAAATGCGAAAATAATAATGGTGTTTATTTGTACATTTCAAATATGACCAAAGAGTCCCTTTACACCAGCGATAGGCTACTTCTGTTATTGTGGCCAAATTCTCAAACAATGTTGAGATAAAATTCCATACCTCGGCTGGGATTGAACTCACGCTCTCCTGTTTACCAGGCGAGCGTCTTGACCATTACACCACTGAGGCATGTTTAGAACTCATTCCGTTCGTTCAATAACACTCACCTTTATTCTCATGTTTAGCCAGGTAGAGCATAGCACATGTGAACTTGCATTGTAACATTGTCTGCAGTAAGTGTAGACAAGACTTGATGAGCTCCTGCTGTAGATCCCCTGGATTGAGATATGTGTGGTGTAGACATTGTAGAAGCCAATGTGCTAGCGATAGTGTAGCACCGGGTAATATGCCTTCCTCTGGTTTACCTTTACATGTGATGCCACTCTGAAATAACAAACAGTATGATTAGAATGGTAATAGAGTAATGATTGATGAAAAAGACGAAAATCGAAGATGGTCCAATCCAAAAGATTCGGCATTTTTGTTTTCCTTGATATCTCTATAAAAATTTTGGAGCCAGTGTCAGCTCAGAGCAATCACCCAAGGGCTGATTGAGAAACTGAAAAATGCCGACCCCGTCTGAACACGGGAAAAGGCGAAGAAAAAGAAGGAGATTTCTAGATAAACAAACTTTGACTAGAAATAGTACCTTCACTTCACTGTGACTAGAAATTATGAACACATACCTGAATATTTTCGAGGAATTCCAGTAAGCTGAGAATACAGTAAGGTTTTTGAAAGCCATCAAACTTGCTGATCCTCTGCAGAACTGCAGCGTACGATACCAACTGAAATAAGGAAATCAAATTAGAACGGTGTAAAAAAAGTAAATATATATAATATATAAAAAAATAGTTTGTTTGTATTCGTCCGTCCCCAGCGAAATAGCTAGATCTAATTGGTAGACAAACCCCTAGAGCGAGGCTAGGAAAAATTAACTATCTCTACCAAGTTACCTACTACCAATAAGAAGATTTCCTAATCATCCATCTTTTTACTAGTTTACTAGGTACTTCCTAGAATTACAAGAATGTGAGCAGCCATAACATGTTAAATGTAAATACACCAGTTGATCAACGATCCCTGAAGTTGAACAACGTTGTGCATGGTTGGTGCATAGATGGGCGACCAATGACCCACTAGTTCCTAGGACATGTGTTGGTGGCTATTTCGGGGTGTACTATCAGAACTGTGGGATTGTAAAAGTCAGATGTTCGAATTTGATTCTCCACAAAATATTTCTTAAGTAGCAAATCACGGGGTAAACAGCTAGTAAAGTTATAAAGTTACCTGCGAGCTAAGGGAATGTTTGAGATAGGAGAGGACAAGGTGGTTAGGTCCCTGTCCTATGAGGGCTTGTTGTAGAATGATATCTGCCAAATTATACACATCTCCGCTGACTCCTCTGGGAAGAATCTGGAAATACAGTCAAATACTCGTATACCTTGGTCTCAAATTGGGAAACACGTTGAAACGCCTGCCACGGTGACGTAGTGGTCAAAGCACTCATTTGGTAAACAGGAGTTAGCGGTTTTAATCCTAGCCATGGCATGACATTTTATCACTATATTTGAGAATCTGTTGCGTATAATATCTCTACTAGCGCAGTCAAACTTCTTTGACTTAGCGGGGCGGAGCGCTACCGCGCTCCCTAATTTAATAACATAATCATAGAGCTCAATGTGTTAGGTAGAGAACGACTTCAGGGTTAAACTCGGCTATTGATTACTGCAAAAAGGCGAAAGGCGAGTCCTGTCCTGCAAAAAGGCGCGGGTTCGAATCTCGACTGAGACGAGTTTTATACTTTTATCACTAGCCGGGAATCGAACCCAGATCTCCTGGGTGTAAAAACCACTTCGTCAGAGCTGTTAAAATAAAAATAAGTAGACAATGAAAACAACACATAATTTATAGGTTTACGATTTTATATTAATTTTATTCCATGAAAGGTACACATCGCATGTAGTACCTACATATTATAAAGGGGGGAGGGAGTGGTGAAACTACGAATATGGAGGTATAAATGAT
Organism: Diaphorina citri; assembly: GCF_000475195.1. Classification (NCBI taxonomy): domain Eukaryota; kingdom Metazoa; phylum Arthropoda; class Insecta; order Hemiptera; family Psyllidae; genus Diaphorina; species Diaphorina citri. The sequence goes on along the minus strand of NW_007379737.1, from coordinate 15,537 downwards.
GAATACATACATCCTTTGTTTTGTTCACATTTTAAAATGTGTGTATGTTTAGCTTCCACATTGATTCTGGGAAGAATCTGGAAATACAGTCAAATACTCGTATACCTTGGTCTCAAATTGGGAAACACGTTGAAACGCCTGCCACGGTGACGTACGTAGTGGTCAAAGCACTCATTTGGTAAACAGGAGTTAGCGGTTTTAATCCTAACCATGGCATGACATTTTATCACTATATTTGAGAATCTGTGGCGTATAATATCTCTACTAGCGCAGTCAAACTTCTTTGACTTAGCGGGGCGGGGCGCTACCGCGCTCCTTAATTTAATAACATAATCATAGAGCTCAATGTGTTAGGTAGAGAACGACTTCAGGGTTAAACTCGGCTATTGGTTACTTAGGAGTCCTGCCAGTGGAACAAAATAATAATCGAGTGCACTCGAGTGAAGTCAAACTCGAGTCCACTCGAATAAAATCATTCACTCGGCCCATCACTAAGCGAAGGACCGTTGATTTGAAAATTAAAATAATAAAATCAAATCCCATGTTCGTTATTTTTTCTTATAATTTTATTATAACAATAACTTATTAACTCGTTATTACTAGATTACTACCTATTTATTTTGCCATTTGTTTCTGGAAAGATGAAAAGTTAAGGAGCGACGGGGGCGAAGTTGTGACACATTGGAGGAATCTGAATCAGTCAGGTCAGACTCCCCAGGGAGAGAGAGGAAACATTGTAAAATAAAACAGATGCTATTTAATTTCACCAATATGTAAATCTCTATACTTTATTAAAAAAAAAAAAAAAAAATATACATATATAAAAAAAAAAAATAGTTTGTATTCGTCCGTCCCCAGCGAAATAGCTAGATCTAATTGGTAGACAAGCCCCTAGAGCGATGCTAGGAAAAATTAACTATCTCTACCAAGTTACCAACTACCAATAAGAGTTAAGATTTCCTAATCATCCGTCTCTTTACTAGTTTACTAGGTACTTCCTAGAATTACAAGAATGTGAGCAGCCATAACATGTTAAATGTAAATACACCAGTTGATCAACGATCCCTGAAGTTAAACAACGCTGTGCGTGGTTGGTGCATAGATGGGCGACCAATGACCCACTAGATCCTAGGTCATGTGTTGGTGGCTATTTCGGGGTGTACTATTATCAGAACTGTGGAGCAAGTACCACACAGGATACCTACACCTACCTTTGATGACTGGTGAGGTGAGTGTAAACCCAGCATAAACCTCCAAGAGGTATCTTTTACTGCTAAGGTCATCACATCAAGCTTTCATGCCTTGCCTTTCAATGGGATTTCAACAATCTAAATTGTCTTCATGAAGCTCAGTATCCTCTGAAATAACCAGCAGCATGTGTGAAAGATGGTCACCCAAACAAAAGCCAACCATGCTCAATGTTGCTTAGCTTCTGAACTTCCGAACTGGTATACCCTTTCTGAAACTTTTAGAACTGTCCGACTTAATGTAATAGAAAGTCGTGTGATGTTCACACCAGATTTTTTTTTTTCTTCTTCAGATTCAGAAGATTAGAGTTCAGACTGTTTATAATGAGAATAAATTTCAGATCTGAGCAGTTCGAAGTATAACCTGAAAATATAGAGAACAAAAGAGAGTCTTTAGAAATAGAGATAAAAGTGATGTAAGCTCATGGTGATAGCACGTTAAGTGAACAAGTTACCAATGGATCACTGGAGTTAGGCAACGTTACACTTGGTTGCTATTCGGATGGGTGACCATCTGGGAAGTCGCGTTCTACTGTCTTTACCCGACCGTACTCACACTGGTTGAAGTTCATGTGAGAAAGGGGTAGGTTGTCTCCGAATGAAGGGTAAAACCCTCGACCCTTAAAAGCCAAAGTGGTGATTGGCTCTAACTGAGCTTGCTGCTTAGCTGCAGGATGCTTCGCTAAGGAGAAACCATTTTAGTTAGAGCGGGATTTAAAAAATCAGGATGGAGCTATACTTATTAGCCAGTTCAATCCAGAATTGAAGCGAACACCAACTTTTTTTTAAGAGGACCAAGACAATGAATCAGATATTCAGATTTGTGCCTGATCTCAAGACATTGTAATGATTACAGAACACAACAGTCTTCTCTAATCCTGTTGTTTGTTAGAAATATTTTATTTTTTCATACAGTAAGATATTAAAAACTTGTACAGTAAAAAAAAGCAATGTCATTTTTAGTCTCTTTGTAAGATTAAAAATTTGATCTTGTGGAGTCAGAGCCTTACATGTACTTTGTACTGTGGAAAACTATTGACACAAGTCACAGCTTACAAACTCAAATTAATATGCTGTCAGTGAATTAAAAGCTCAAACAAAAAGGTAGGTAATTGAATATGTCTGTGCTTGAAACTTACCGATTTGATTTGAGTTCCCCAGTGGAGGTCAGTCCAACGTTCACACCAAGCTTTCAAGAGTAATGCTTTCAAACTGCTTGTTTTACTTGTGACTTTACTTGTTTCCATTTGATTCTTAGCAAAATTCACCATGCCTGAAAAAAAAATATTTGATTTATTCAGTTTACACACAAATTTGATTGCAAAGGTGAGATGTTCTTATAGGCCACTAGGTTCACCCACCAAGTTCTTCATTGTCTTTACAAGACTAATCTAAAGTCTGAAATCGATTATGAACTTAGACCAGTTCGGATCCTTTTTCTGAGTGGATACACTGAGTGGATTGGTATTACATTGATCTACCTAGGTAAGTATGATGATTTCATTTTACTTACTTGGATGAAGAGTAATATCTGTGTCATGGATATTCAAAGCATTTCCAGCTTTAAATTATTGTAAAATGGAATTACGTCTACTGAAGTTCAGAGTAAAGAGCTTAAATCAAGCAGCAGACACGGAAAACGGGAAAAAACGACGAAAACGCCCAAAAAGACCAAAAAATGGACCAAGCCAAAAATGTTCCACTTCTTCTGCAAACACCTAAGATTTCAGAAATTCAAAAGTTCCCTCCATCCCTCTTTGGACTTTGGCATCCAACGAGCACAAAATATTTTTTTGATGGATGACCTTCGAGTTCCATGTGGGTGACTTTCTCAGGGTTTCTCAAACTGTTGTCCAGAAAAGTTCGGCTATTTTTTGATGGATGACCTTCGAGTTCCATGTGGGTGACTTTCTCAGGGTTTCTCAAACTGTTGTCCAGAAAAGTTCGGCTATAATATTTTTTTTTCTTCTTCAGATTCAGAAGATTAGAGTTCAGACTGTTTATAATATAAAAACCAGGCAGATACATACATGCCTACCTTTCTTTTATTTTAATTCAGATCGATGCACTATAAAGTTAGATAAAGTTAAATCAGAATCAAGTACCACTGTAAACGCGGCTTGATCGAAATGCGGACGTGGCAAATCAAGACGTAGGAGAAGCCGGCTACTTTCCCCTTTCCCGGATTTTGTTTTCCCAAAGGGAAGGATCGATACTCCCCTGTGTCAACAAATTTCCCTTTTATTTGTGAACCGTTACCAAATAAGCAAGTGAATAGTTGATCCCATATGATTTTTTACGCGGAATCGAATGGTGAAACTTTTAGAACTGTCCGACTTAATGTAATAGAAAGTCGTGTGATGTTCACACCAGATTTTTTAATACCTGGTTGGGATGTTCAGTTTCTGCAAAACAAAACTCATCTGCTGAAAGTCCATCACTGACTATTAAACTAGTGTCACTGTCAGTACTTGGAAGTCTCTGCCTCCGGAATGTGGCATTTGGTAAATGTGATTTGCTGGACATCTCATTACTGTTACTTGTCTCCCAAGGGCTAACAATCATTGTACCTTCTGTGTCCCAATATCAATTCATCATTAACAGTCTGAAAAGTAAGAGATATAATAGTTTGCTTTCATTTTGGTTGAAATCACATTGAAGTCATGTCAATAGAAAATTGCTACAAAAAGGGGCTGTAACAAATGAGCAGTGTTATTATAGGGTTAGGTTAAACACAAACAAGAAGCTTTCTTTTTCATAGTCATGGCTTCTGATTAATTACCACCACACCTAACCTCAACCATCAACTATAGCAATCTCAAAAGATTTACAAATTTAGAATGAATAGTTGATTCAGTTGTTGATGTAGAAGCGTCAGCTGTAACCAAATGGCAGTGATGATCTCCAGCCATGAATTGGATTGTCCTAAACCAACCGTCATGAGGACTTAGGTACACATACTTTAAAAGCCAGTTAGGGTTGGATGTTCTCCTAACTGTTTATAGTTCCACAGCTAGACACCAGTCTTCTCTCTGGTTAATGTCCATCCCCTAGCCAGACAGTGTAGGCTGTAGGTAGATGGGTCCTTATTTATCATCCAGATATCATTCTCAATAAACAAACAAAATGAGTTCTATGTTTTAACCAAACTTACCAAACATATTTGGTCTATTATTCTCAAAAAATGGTAAATAATAGTGATTCTAGTATATTTAATTATTTACATACCTGGATACTATAAATTTTACGTGTCAAATTCAATCAGTCAAAACTCACTCTCAATTTTTTCGAAAATTCAAATGCTTCAAAATTATTAAATATTAATTAAGCGCACCATTTCCAGTAGTACAGGAATTGTACTCCTTATTGCCAATCAGTTGAGTTTTATGATCCCGAAAGTGGTTTTTCCTGTACTACCGGAAAATGGTACGACTCTTCCGAAATTTTCTTTCGCCTAACGATGTAAACCGCCGTTTTGCATATTGCCTTATGGTCAGTCAGCTAATTTTCGCACTCCTTATGGCCAATCAGTTGAATTTTGTGTAATCAGTTTTTTAGGTATACCCTTGATTACCTATTTTTTTAATCAATTTCAATTTGAAATATACCTTTTTAAAGTGTAAGTTTGTTTACAATAAAACAAATTTTAGTTGAAAACTTTGTTTTTTTTTATATGGAGGTATAAATGATGAATACATACATCCTTTGTTTTGTTCACATTTTAAAATGTGTGTATGTTTAGCTTCCACATTGATTACCTATTTTTTTAATCAATTTCAATTTGAAACATACCTTTTTAAAGTGTAAGTTTGTTTACAATAAAACAAATTTTAGTTGAAAACTTTGTTTTTTTGTTTAACCTGTAATTATCTGTCATTGAAGTAGTGTGAGTTTACTTAGGTATAAAGATAAGTTTAATGGTAATATCAACAGGAGTTATTGAAACATGAGCTTATGAGTTTCACTCTTAATCAAAGGTAGCATATTAACCAAGTTAGGTTCCTCATCTGAGATCATAGACTGAGGTATACGCAACTCTTTCACACTAGCCTGCCTTGTGCTGATCTCTCGTAGAACAAAATTATTCTTGTACTCATGATAAAGTCTAGTGTCATTCATCCGAACCAATACATCATCCACACGCAGGAAGAATCTCAATAGAATAAAGAAACCAGAGCTCATCACTCTGATCTTAACAGAACACTTGGCTATGCCATTATCATGCAACTCATCTTCATACAGAATCAAGTCTTGATAGAAATGTATTTTTTCTCGTTGCTTCAACTTCTCCAGGTCAATTTGTAGTGAAGTTTTCTCAATTGCCCAATCTCCAACAAGAGTACCAGCATAGTCAGTGGAATAAGTCCAATCAAATGGGTGTATATGTGACTCTGTGAATCCTGTACTCCGACGAGATGATTTCCATGCTTCAGAACATGCAATCTGTAGGGGCATCTCACCTACGATAACACTGGACAAAGCATCAAATGCATTGAATTCCAAGGAGCATCCCCCAGCATGTGATAGCTTGAGAATATTTCCAGCAAATACCATCTCAGGGAGATGAGGAATCTTTAGCTTGGTGGAATATCGACAGAAGTCACATTCTGAGTTGGATTTGTCACAGTCAGGTAATTCACTACATTGAGATGCCAGAATGTGTGAAGTAGATGCATTTATCTTCCATAGCTCAATTTCATAGCTCTCACATTTAGTTGCCATTGTGTGACTTGGTTTTGTTTTGAGTTTTTAACTTGCTTTTTCTTCCAGTTGTTTTTAATTCTCTTCCAGTTATTCAGAGACCTGATGACAAAATTCCAAAATCAATAAATCTGAACTGAAGTGCCTTCATGCATTACATCACTGGTTGGAAGTTTCTTGATTGGACATCTCACATTTCAAAATATAAATTTTTTGCAATGCTCAAATTAATATTCTTCTCCAATTTTCCTGTGTATAACTTTTACTCTTTTGATGATTTTCTTGCTGGCTCAACTTGTCTGGGAAAAGAATCAAGTAGGTAGTCTTCAGAAAACAGTAATAAACTAATCTAATAACCCTTATTTAAATCTTCCAACTATCAGACACCTTCCAGTAAGTTTTCCCCATGTTGTCCTTTTTTTTTACCTCTTTGACCCCCAGACACCTCTTTTTTTTTTGCATGAAAAGTATTAGTTACCTCCTAAGTACCTGCTTAGAACCTAACATAAATTACATCTTGTTTAGTTCCCACAAGCATGATACACAGCCAGAGTGGTCACTGTTTTTTCCCCCAAGCACTGTCAATGCAATTTGATTTGCATGGATATGCTATGTACTGTACATTCGTTGACTTTCCATAAAGAAACGTTAATCTCTATCTGTTTTCAGACTCGAGCATCAATGAAACTCAATGTGATATCAGTATGATGGATACAACTCAGAAAACTGTGGACAGTAAAACGGAAAAGCGGTCTGAAATGTTCCAAGACACAGGCTATAACACTAATGAAACGAGCAACTTCTAAAAGATATTCATAGCTGGGTGTAGAATCTCATGCTAAAGTGTTTGTTAATAAGTTGGAAACTGTTTGGGCGTAGTCACCAAACATTCTCAGAGGTTAACAAATACTTGAACATGAGACTGTAGATCAAGTCTCATTCACACAGGCCAAGTAGACATGCAAGTGGGCACACGAGTAAACTTGTCATCACTCGCCCAAGTGAATCCACTGTACCAGTAACTTGTATGCAAGTGAGGGGGTAGGTAACTAGCTGGTATGTCACTTGCACATTCAAAATACTTGACCTGTGTGACTAAGACTTTACAATCTTTCAATCTTCTTAGGTCATATTCTGAAATTTAAATTTGACATATTTCTTTCAGTTGTAAACTACGAAGGAAGTTATTCAATACTTGAAGCATGAATTTATTATGAGTGGAAATGTTAAGGGCAAAACTCAAGTGCAAGTCAACTCCTCTGCTTAAACTAGAACATTTAACAACAAAGTAGACATTTCTGTATATGTTTTCATTGCTATTGCCTTGCTTCAAGATTTAGAGTTCTACTAAACGATCTTGCATTTAGATTGTCCAATTTTGTTGAAATTGGCAAACAAAATTAACTTTAAAATTAATGTCACTAAACCACTCGTATTTCTCTGCTTTAATATTATAAATGAGACATATCCATTCCCAGACTCCCCAGGGAGAGAGAGGAAACATTGTAAAATAAAACAGATGCTATTTAATTTCACCAATATGTAAATCTCTATACTTTATTTGTGCTTAGGCATTGATAAGTCCTTTATGTTCTAGATATGAATGTACCCTATTGATAAGAACTATAGTGCCACAGTGCTTGAGACCAGATCGTATGGATGTTTTGTGTATGGGTTTGGGTTTCTTACAACTCCACTCTCGCAGGATATAGTTCCGTATCTGAAACAGAAAAGTTCAAGTTAACAATAATTTTTAAAAGAAAAGCTACCTATTCCGGATTGAAGTCTCATCTCAGTCCTCGGGTAAATATTTGCCACAATAAACACATTATTCTGTTCTTTTTTCACCATCTCCCCATTAAACAGACTCCCCAGGGAGAGAGAGGAAACATTGTAAAATAAAACAGATGCTATTTAATTTCACCAATATGTAAATCTCTATACTTTATTTGTGCTTAGGCATTGATAAGTCCTTTATGTTCTAGATATGAATGTACCCTATTGATAAGAACTATAGTGCCACAGTGCTTGAGACCAGATCGTATGGATGTTTTGTGTATGGGTTTGGGTTTCTTACAACTCCACTCTCGCAGGATATAGTTCCGTATCTGAAACAGAAAAGTTCAAGTTAACAATAATTTTTAAAAGAAAAGCTACCTATTCCGGATTGAAGTCTCATCTCAGTCCTCGGGTAAATATTTGCCACAATAAACACATTATTCTGTTCTTTTTTCACCATCTCCCCATTAAAAAAAAAAGTTACCGAGATTATTGAAGAAACAAACAAAAGAAAGGGCATTATTTAATTCGGCGTTTGTTCAATTTTGTTGTTAAACATCTAATTAACACATTTTAGGATTGTTTGCTAGAGCAGTGATTAGTGTTATTATAGGGTTAGGTTGAATACAAAAAGGATCTTTCTTTTCCACTGTTGTGGCTTCTGCATAATTACCATACCATACCATACCATACCTAAACATACTTTAGACTAGGATACATGGAATTTGGGAAAGTCAAGCATATTGTTTATTTTAATTTTTTATTTTTGTTAATATATAATTCTGATTGCATAGATGTCATTATTACATATATAATATCTACAATGATGATGGGAAAGTCAAGCATATTGTTTATTTTAATTTTTTATTTTTGTTAATATATAATATTGATTGCATAGATATCATTATTACATATATAATATCTACAATGATCATATTGAAAATTTACATGAGCATAGGTACTGAGAATGAAACTGAAATTATATTTAATGAACTCCCCATCCGTGGCACAAGCTTCGGCTTTTACGGATGGGTATACCATTTGTTAACTATTTTTTTTGATGAGAGAGTTGTGTTCTGAAAAATCAATAAATGGAAACTTATAAAATTAAATTAAATTAAAAATTAATTGAGAGAACTTCTTTCGTCTGAGTGAGGCTCAGTGGAATTTATACATTTTTGGCGTCCCCCCTCTGTAAGGCTGAAATTATATTTAATGAACTCCCCATCCGTGGCACAAGCTTCGGCTTTTACGGATGGGTATACCATTTGTTAACAATTTTTTTTTTTATGAGAGAGTTGTGTTCTGAAAAATCAATAAATGGAAACTTATAAAATTAAACCAAAATAACTAACTACTACTGTTTTTGCCAATGGTACTTTTCCCCCTTTATGTTTTTATCAGGAATGGAAATTATAGTGTTCCTATAATAGTTTACAGTGAAAGCAAGATTAAGTCTGGCTTTGGCAGGTACTGGGACACTATACTCAGCTCTTAAGTCTGGATTGTACCTACTGTGAGTACTTGCCCAAAAGTGCATTCTTGGACTCTTGGCTAGATGTGATAATACAACCTTTAGGTACTTACTGTGTTCTATCTCGACGAGTCAGAAGGTTTTCCAGATCGAAATCTCCCAGAATGTCTATTTCATCTTCATCATCATCCATATTGTCAAGGTCAAATTTCAAATTCAGTTTGACAGTGATAAGATCAAATGGTAGAATGCTCACAGATGTTATGATAAGAGAAGCTTTTAGATTGGTTTCAGCTTTTTATGGAAATAAGTGTATTTCACTTTAATAATGAATAAATCGCGAAATCCGCGAACATTATCGCGAAATCCGCGAACATAATCGCGAAATCACATAGGTACGATATGTACATAGGTATGATAGGTGATAGGTAACATACCTATTATTAAAAACAGATAAACAAAATACAGTCGAACCTGGATAAACGAGAATCCATTAATACAACATTTTCTCGTTTATAAAGGTTTAGCAAAGTGGAAGAGCAAACTGATGAAAGCATGACAAATTTAAACAAGTTAAGAACAAATTCTGATTTATAGAGGTACCTAATTTTAAAGTTAAAAAACGCGTCCCGAATTTTTTCTGGGACAGAAACGGAAATTCGGGACAAAACGCCCCAAAATGAAAAACTGAACGGGACGCCGGGACACCCCCTGAAATTCGGGACTGTCCCGGCCAATTCGGGACGTTTGGCAAGCCTAGTTATAGTTCACTCACCCACTAGTTTACATTCTCACTTATTTCACTCACCTTGAGAAATCGCATTACAAAGTATGGATCATTGTGCAGGAAGAAGTCCCGATGATAATCAATCTCCTCTATATGAAAAACTGAACGGGACGCCGGGACACCCCCTGAAATTCGGGACTGTCCCGGCCAATTCGGGACGTTTGGCAAGCCTAGTTATAGTTCACTCACCCACTAGTTTACATTCTCACTTATTTCACTCACCTTGAGAAATCGCATTACAAAGTATGGATCATTGTGCAGGAAGAAGTCTCGATGATAATCAATCTCCTCTACATCTTCCAACTATCAGACACCTTCCAGTAAGTTTTCCCCATGTTGTCCTTTTTTTTTACCTCTTTGACCCCCAGACACCTAAAAAAAAGCATGAAAAGTATTAGTTACCTCCTAAGTACCTGCTTAGAACCTAACATAAATTACATCTTGTTTAGTTCCCACAAGCATGATACACAGCCAGAGTGGTCACTGTTTTTTCCCCCAAGCACTGTCAATGCAATTTGATTTGCATGGATATGCTATGTACTGTACATTCGTTGACTTTCCATAAAGAAACGTTAATCTCTATCTGTTTTCAGACTCGAGCATCAATGAAACTCAATGTGATATCAGTATGATGGATACAACTCAGAAAACTGTGGACAGTAAAACGGAAAAGCGGTCTGAAATGTTCCAAGACACAGGCTATAACACTAATGAAACGAGCAACTTCTAAAAGATATTCATAGCTGGGTGTAGAATCTCATGCTAAAGTGTTTGTTAATAAGTTGGAAACTGTTTGGGCGTAGTCACCAAACATTCTCAGAGGTTAACAAATACTTGAACATGAGACTGTAGATCAAGTCTCATTCACACAGGCCAAGTAGACATGCAAGTGGGCACACGAGTAAACTTGTCATCACTCGCCCAAGTGAATCCACTGTACCAGTAACTTGTATGCAAGTGAGGGGGTAGGTAACTAGCTGGTATGTCACTTGCACATTCAAAATACTTGACCTGTGTGACTAAGACTTTACAATCTTTCAATCTTCTTAGGTCATATTCTGAAATTTAAATTTGACATATTTCTTTCAGTTGTAAACTACGAAGGAAGTTATTCAATACTTGAAGCATGAATTTATTATGAGTGGAAATGTTAAGGGCAAAACTCAAGTGCAAGTCAACTCCTCTGCTTAAACTAGAACATTTAACAACAAAGTAGACATTTCTGTATATGTTTTCATTGCTATTGCCTTGCTTCAAGATTTAGAGTTCTACTAAACGATCTTGCATTTAGATTGTCCAATTTTGTTGAAATTGGCAAACAAAATTAACTTTAAAATTAATGTCACTAAACCACTCGTATTTCTCTGCTTTAATATTATAAATGAGACATATCCAT
>NW_007379737.1:0-1299 GCF_000475195.1 Diaphorina citri | reverse complement strand
CTTTTACTGCTAAGGTCATCACATCAAGCTTTCATGCCTTGCCTTTCAATGGGATTTCAACAATCTAAATTGTCTTCATGAAGCTCAGTATCCTCTGAAATAACCAGCAGCATGTGTGAAAGATGGTCACCCAAACAAAAGCCAACCATGCTCAATGTTGCTTAGCTTCTGAACTTCCGAACTGGTATACCCTTTCTAAATTCATGTTTTTTGGCCCTACATTTGCTTCCTTGTTGGGAGTCTCAATTAAGTATGTTAACACACCCCCTTTTTCTGTTTTTACTTTTCTTTCACAGATAAGGCTGAACATATTGTATGCTGTGATAAACAGGAAAAGTAACTACCATGATCTCAGAACAAGACATAGAACAAAAAGAAAACAAATCACCCAAAGTTTTATCAGCTGTTCCTAATTACCTTCAACCAATAAATTCCACTCCTTCAGGAAAAACATGTAGCAAATTCAAAGTGACAACAAACCCATTTGAGGCAGGTTTAATTGAACGAATGAAAAGGCCTTCATTTCTAAGTCCTAATGTGATGAAAATGTCAAGTAGTACAGAAGAAACCGAGTTTCAGTGGACAATAGATGATTTGTCTCGCATTGCACCAGTTCCAATTGATGAGGACAATACACACAGCCAGTGTACAGATACTTTGGATTCAGAGGCTGAGTCAGATATACAAGAAGTTATTGATAAATATTTCACTCATCATCATGCCATTCCAAGTCCTTGTTGGAAATCTCCTCATGCTAAATATGGAACAGCTGCCTCCTCAACACCTGAAAACAAAAAGTCATCACCTGCTAACAGTGTGATAGAAAAGTGCAATATGGGTACTCAGACAATGCTTAGTCTTCCACCTAAACTTCCTGAAAATATTGAGGAATTGCTCAAACCTTACTTCCTAGCAGAAGAAAATGTCTCATTTGATGAAGGGGATAATAGTTTGAATTTGTCTAACTCTCGTAGGAAGCTAAGGTTCTCCCCAGCTTGTTCTACCATGGAGAGAAGTCCTATTGTTAGTGGTCATCATGTGTCACCTACCCACATGTCACTCCTACCCACCACTCCCATTATTAAGAGTAGAACACTGTTCAGCCCTGCCAACATTGAGTCACCTACTGAGATATCACCCATTATCAATAGCTTTAATAAAACTGCCACTAAGATGCTGACATTTTCCTCTGGAAGTGACTCATCATCATCATCTTCCAACTATCAGACACCTTCCAGTAAGTTTTCCCCATGTTGTCCTTTTTTTTTACCTCTTTGACCCCCAGACACCTCTTTTTTT
>NW_007379736.1:0-41527 GCF_000475195.1 Diaphorina citri | reverse complement strand
ACTAAATGATGGGCTTTGGTACAAATTCGCAGCAAAAGTTGTGGTGCTAACTTCACGCACCTAAGAAGTCGTCATCTTCACAAGTTCACAAAAGTCGAACAAAAAATTCAAATGGTTCGTTATTTTTCCATTTGAGCGTGCTAGCTGTTTCGTTTTCAAAATTCAAATTGGATGTGGTTAATATAGGTACGGATTAAAGGTAAGAAATTATGAATATTATGATGATGAATTGGACGATTCTTTTGATTTTTTTAATTTCGCTGATTTGATGTGCTTAGATTAAGAGTAAAAAATGCCATCCTAGTTAGCTTGGTTGGTGGCCTAAGCCCTAGGCCGCGGGTTCGATTCCGGCCCGCGGCAGGATTTTATCCTGAACGGATATGGTTCGTTCTCAGAACGGCTCCTATCATGTCTTTCTTCTCTCTTCGATTTAGGGACCATGAAGACTTAAGCAGTTACAGTTCCCTCTATTAAACTTAAAAAGAAAGAAAGAAAGAAAGAAAAAAAAAAAACCGTTCCTTACATTTCACGTCACGTCAGGAAGGAAACATGACAGCATAAATGACAGTCTGGTAACAGGGCTCTATTCTATGAGAATAGCCAACCTAGGTAAATCTTGAAGGGTAGCGCGTGTGTCTTGTAAGCGCTAGGTCGCGGGTTCGATTCCTGCCCGGGACGAACTTTATCCTGAACGGATAATGTTCGTTCTCGGAACGGCTGGCTTTCTCCTATCCTGTCTTCCTTTCTTCTCTTTTGGGACGATAAGACCTCAGCAGTTCCCTCTGTCAATTTTTTTCTATCCCAACGGAACACTGAAGTTAGACAACGTTGCGCGTGGTCGGTAACGGGACATCATGAAACCACTGATTAGGTACTTACCTACTAAGATAAGAAAGGCTACCCTAAGATCTTTAGAAGCTGTAGGTAGGCAGACACCTTCCCAAAAGGTTTTTCTACCTGTGACCCAATCTCTTTTACGTCAATCAAGTTTTTTTTAAGAAAAGATAAAAGAAGAAAGAAGAGAATAAAAAGAAGAAGAAAAAGAAAGAAGAAGAAGGAAAAGAAAGAAGAAGAAGGAGAGAAAGAAGAAGAAGAAGGAGAAGAAGAAGGAGAGAAAGAAGAAGAAGAAGGAGAGAAAGAGGAAGAAGAAGGAGAAGAAGAAGAAGAAGAAGAACAATAAGGAGAAGAAGAACATCTGTGCACACCTGCACACAGTTTTTTTTAAGAAAAGATAAAAGAAGAAAGAAGAGAATAAAAAGAAGAAGAAGGAAAAGAAGAAGAAGGAGAAGAAGAAGGAAAAGAAAGAAGAAGAGAAAGAAGAAGGAGAAGAAGAAGAAGAAGAAGAACAATAAGGAGAAGAAGAACATCTGTGCACACTTTTTTTTTTCAGAACTCTTTTCACTTTCTATGATGTGTTTCTAAAACTCTTTTTTACTTTCAATAATAATTCTCAAAACACTTTCTCATTTACTTCAAACAACTTTCACCATGTGGGCATGAACCGGGGCGACGAGGTTCATAAATATTTTAATGAACGGAAATAATTTTTCGGGTGGAAATGTGGAAAAAGGAGAATGAAGAGGAGGAGAAGGATAATTTGGGGGGTAAAAAGTGAAAAATGAGGATGAGGGAAGAAGAAGGAGAAAAAGAAGAAGACGAAGAAGAAAACGAAGACGAAGAAGAAGACGAAGACCAAGAAGAAGAAGAGAAGCGGGAGAAGGAAGAGGAAGAAGAGAGAATAGAAGAAAGTAGAGAATAAGAGGGGAGTGTGGAAGGAGAAAAAAAGAGAAGGAGGAGGAGGAGGAGAAAAAAAACATGAAGTTTTGTGGACGATGAGAAAGAGGAAATAATAATAAAAAGTTCATCGCTTAATATTTTCTCTCTTTTGTTGCTCTACATCTCATCAAACTTTACTGATAAGTTTTTTTCTTCCTTTTTTTGTGTGATAAATTTGGCGTTTCTCCTTTCATCAGAGAAAGCGAGAACTTGATAAGATATTATTATTCTTCCTCCTCCTCTCCTCCTCCTTCCTTCTCCTCATCCCTCCTCCTACTCCTTTGTCTTGTTCTCTTCCATCTCCCTCCTCTTTTTGTCTTGTTCTTTTCCTTCTTCTTTGTACTGTTCTCCTCCTCTTATCCTTCTCCTTCTTTTTACTATTTTCTTCCTGTCTTCCTCTTCTTCTTCTTTTTTATATCGTCTTCTTTCTCCTTTATCTTTTTCCCTTTTCTCTCCCCATCCCTTTTCTTTTGTACCTACTGTTCTCTTCTTCTTCTTCCCTTCCTTATCTCTTTGTCCTTTATTCGTCTCTTTCTGCTTCTCCCTCCTTTCTCTCTCCTTTCACTTTCTTTAGATTCTTTTCTTCAACATCCTCCTCCTTCTTCCTATTCGATTAGTACACAAAAAGGTATTCAACCATCTGTAGACGGTTGTAAAGTGTAAAAAAAGTAACAACCCAAAAAAATCTCCCAAGTCTTTCAACAATACCTACAGTCCTTTATTCGTCTCTTTCTGCTTCTCCCTCCTTTCTCTCTCCTTTCACTTTCTTTAGATTCTTTTCTTCAACATCCTCCTCCTTCTCCTCCTCCTCCTTCTTCCTCTTCGTTTAGTACACAAAAAGGTATTCAACCATCTGTAGGTAGACGGTTGTAAAGTGTAAAAAAAAGTAACAACCCAAAAAAATCTCCCAAGTCTTTCAACAATACCTAGGTGCCTTAAGGTCTAAAGTTGAAATGATAAAGCAGGGGGATTAAAGGTTTCATTTCAATGACAAATGATTAGATAAGTAAATTCTTTGTTGTTGATTTTACTGTTCTTTGTTGGTTAGGTACCTAGCTACCTATATTTATTGGGTACCCATGTAGGAGAACACGGGGCAAAACGGTACCCCATCCTTTTTAGGAGCCAGGCAGTGCTGAGCTCTCTTGGATGAACAAGGAAGCTATTCCTGCAAGTGTTATTTTTGTTTTGATCTGTGGTTGATTCTTTTATCTTTGTTTCTTCTTCTTCTTCTTCTTCTCCTTCTCCTTCTTCTTTCTCTTCTTATTATTATTATTCCTCTTCTTCTTCCTCTTCTTCTTATTATTATTATTCCTCTTCTTCTTCTTCTTCTTCTTCTTCTTATTATTATTATTATTATTATTCCTCTTATTATTATTATTATTATTATTATTATTATTATTATTATTATTATTATTATTATTATAATTATTCCTCTTCTTCATCTTCTTCTTCCTCTTCTTCTTATTATTCCTCTTTTTCTTCTTCTTCTTCCTCTTCTTCTTATTATTCCTCTTTTTCTTCTTCTTCTTCCTCTTCTTCTTATTATTCCTCTTTTTCTTCTTCTTCTTCCTCTTCTTCTTATTATTCCTCTTTTTCTTCTTCTTCTTCCTCTTATTATAATTATTCCTCTTCTTCATCTTCTTCTTCCTCTTCTTCTTATTATTCCTCTTTTTCTTCTTCTTCTTCCTCTTCTTCTTATTATTCCTCTTTTTCTTCTTCTTCTATCTGTGTGACTTTTTTTTTTATTTAGGACTCATAAGCACTACAGGTGCCATTTTGCCCTGTGTTCCCCTACCTACCTAGGTTGCCCATTTTATTTGATTAATTATGATTTATGGTGACAATTAATTAAATATTTGTTTAGACTAATAGATAAAACAATCAGGTGCAACTACCAGAGCAATCAACAGTAAATAGGTAGGTACCTAAATAGGGCGGTAAGTAGGTACTTACTTGTCCGTTACTTATCTACTGTATGTACGTATATTGTATACCGAATCATTCGAAGCCCCCCTTAGCCAGCCTAGTTAGTTTGGCTGGTAGCGCGTCTGCCTTGTAAGGGCTAGGCCGCGGGTTCAATTCCCGCCCGGGGCGGACTTTATCCTGAACGGATAATGTTTGTTTTTATCCTGAACGGATGAGGTTCGTTCTCGGAACGGCTGGCTTTTTCCTATCCTGTCTTTCTTCTCTCTTCGATTTCGGGACGATAAGACCATAGCTGCAGTTACAGTTCCCTCTGTCAAACCTCTTAAAAAAAAGTTGAGTGTAAAGTTGAGTCCACTCGTAAAATTTGTAGCCAAAACCAAATATCCACCTCTTTTTTTTAAAAAAAATAATAAATAACCGAATGGTTTGTCAAGCGTTGACGAAGTTGGTCAAAATATAAATATAGAATATTAGATTTTCGTAAGGATTTTCGGGCACAACGGTATCGCGTCGTGTTAGCGTGCGTAAGGATTTGCGTAAAAATAAGAATATTAGATTTTCGTAAGGATTTTCGGGCACAACGGTATCGCGTCGTGTTAGCGTGCGTAAGGATTTGCGTAAAAATAAGAATATTAGATTTTCGTAAGGATTTTCGGGCACAACGGTATCGCGTCGTGTTAGCGTGCGTAAGGATTTGCGTAAAAATAAGAATATTAGATTTTCGTAAGGATTTTCGGGCACAACGGTATCGCGTCGTGTTAGCGTGCGTAAGGATTTGCGTAAAAATAAGAATATTAGATTTTCGTAAGGATTTTCGGGCACAACGGTATCGCGTCGTGTTAGCGTGCGTAAGGATTTGCGTAAAAATAAGAATATTAGATTTTCGTAAGGATTTTCGGGCACAACGGTATCGCGTCGTGTTAGCGTGCGTAAGGATTTGCGTAAAAATAAGAATATTAGATTTTCGTAAGGATTTTCGGGCACAACGGTATCGCGTCGTGTTAGCGTGCGTAAGGATTTGCGTAAAAATAAGAATATTAGATTTTCGTAAGGATTTTCGGGCACAACGGTATCGCGTCGTGTTAGCGTGCGTAAGGATTTGCGTAAAAATAAGAATATTAGATTTTCGTAAGGATTTTCGGGCACAACGGTATCGCGTCGTGTTAGCGTGCGTAAGGATTTGCGTAAAAATAAGAATATTAGATTTTCGTAAGGATTTTCGGGCACAACGGTATCGCGTCGTGTTAGCGTGCGTAAGGATTTGCGTAAAAATAAGAATATTAGATTTTCGTAAGGATTTTCGGGCACAACGGTACCATACCTCGATATTAATTAAATCGGTGTGGGTCGTGAAAATTTGCGTTTGCTTTCCTACGGTAACCATCTAACTTTTTTACTTTCTATTTTTTACATTAAATTGTCCAATACGTAGGCTTTTTTATTGTTATTATTTATACTATTAAATAAGTTAGCCACCTCCATGGCTGAGTGAGTACTTTCAGTCAAAATATTCTTGCTGGCGGTTTTTGTACTTCTGTTCTGCTTTTGTACGGCTTATCTCTTTGGCCCACATCTCCTTTTTCCCTCGCCTTTCACTTTCGACTTTCGTTTCTTCAACCTTCTCCTCCTTCCGTTTATTCGCCTGTAATTTTGACCGTTTGTTGAATGTACAACGTACTGTGACTTGAGCTTGACCTGAACTGATCTTCCCAAACTGACGCTATTGAGTAGTGTAAAGCCGTATGTTATTTTATTATGGGACTTTTTTTTTTATTCCACCAAAGAGATTCCGCTTTGGACGTCCACACTTGCTACTACCGGCCACTTATGTATTTTTAATGGTTATCTGAAAGAGGGCCTCTGAGTGAAATGAAAAAGTCCAATAAGAATCTCTTATGTTTAAGGAAGCTGTTTGAATACGTACATAGGTTTCTGTGGGTAAACACCATGGAATATGCTTTGGCAGTCAGGGTGTTGAAGTTGAAAATTCATATCTCCTTGGTTGAATAAAAAAAAAGCCTGAGAGTCTGTCTCTTATGTTTAAGGAAGCTGTTTGAATACGTACATAGGTTTCTGTGGGTAAACACCATGGAATATGCTTTGGCAGTCAGAGTGTTTAAGTTGAAAATTCATATCTCCTTGGTTGAATAAAAAAAAGCCTAATTAATAAATTGGCCATCAAACCAGTGGACAATTTATACCTCATTACGGCCTCCGTCGGGAAACCCGCTCTGTAAAGTTGACCTAATAAGAATTTTCTTTCCCATGGATGAATTTTTGCATTTATTTAATTTATAAATAACTTCTTATTTATTTTTATTTGTTTTCTTAATTATCAACTATCAACTTTATCAATCACGGAAGTTTTTATTATTAGGTCTTCAATGATTCAATTGATAATAATAAAAATATGTACCTATCACCTTTATTTTGTTCAGAGTTTATAGGTACCTACCTACATAAGGTGATATACCTACAGCTATAGAATACCTACGTGAGAAAGTAAATATGTACCTACATACTTGTTCAAATACCTACAATAGGGATTTTCACTGACTAATGGAGTAATGGGGGGATTTACTTACTAACTGACTAAGGAATCTAGGGATCACCGATTAGGGATGTTTGCTAAGTTTAGTCAAAATCGGACTTGGAAATCTTAAAATTTTACCTCGATTAGTTAATCAATTTTATAATCTGCCGAAATTATTCTTAGAGAAATAATAATTTTATTAATACATTCCCTGTTCTTATGTTTTAATTTTCTTTATCCTGTAGGCAGGAAAATATTAATTTTCAATTTTTTCCTCTCCCTCTAAAAGACGCTAAAAGACATTACGGACAGTAGATCGGAAGAGCGTCGTGTAGGGCAATTTTTTTGTTTTTTTTTTTTTTGTTTTTTTTTTTTTTTTTTTTTTTTTTTTTTTTTTTTTTTGTACTGAAGTGTGTGTATTTAGTTACCTACTTACTAAAAATAGCTTATATTGCTCACTTAGACCAATAAACCTAAAGTAAAAATAACTTAAATAAGTGACCGACCAACAAACCTAAAAAGAAGAGAAAAAAAATCATCCCCAAGACAATCCGTTTCCGTTTTTCCGCACAAGACAAGTTTCGCGTTTCACACAGTTTCGCCCGCCTTCACCTTCTCTCGCGTCAGTTTCCCTGTAGCGTTCGTCGCTGCACCATGTCCCGCCAGGAGCTTGCTTGTCCCGTCTCCAATCACGTCGCCAACCACGTCGAATTTACCGCCAAAAAAGAGCCCCCAGCCGATATCGATGAAATAGATAACAATTAAATGGAAAATCTAGGATACCTAATAATTTGAACCTCGTACATACTGAGAAAATAACCTAAACAGGTAGGTACCAGGCTTATCTAGTAGAAAAGAAAAGAAATGAAATTTAGGATGATACCAAAGTCGCCTAGGTAATTCCACAGATTGTATTAAAAAAAAGTCTGAAAATTCTGACCCGTCAAAAAATTCTGATCGTCCAACTTAAATTACAAATACCTACCTACCTAGGGTGGTGACATTTTAATATTATGTTGTGGTTTTTAATTCGCCCGTTACCTACCTACCTATACCGAAAAAAAAATAAAAATAAAATAAAATAAAAAAACAATAGCTTAGCCCTAATGGGAATTAAAAAAGCCCTTACGGCACGGAGCCTTAGTGATGGCCGCCGATCTAGCCCAAAACCCAATGAGAAAACTTGCTTTTTGTGATAAATTTAATTATGTTCGCCTGATTTCATCAAAATCAAGTGTTTCCCTAGTTTGACTAATTTCATAAGCATATGGAATGGAATGTCTTTTGGTGGAACAAAAAAAAAGTAAAAATTCATTTAACAGAAAATTTTACTGTCGAAATTTCTTTCAATCCTCCAATGGATTTGTTTTTAAAAACCTGTCAGGTGTACCTGTCAGGTCTACCTGATAGTGAGTGGCCGGAATTACGTAACTTGTAATTGTGGATTTTACCAACCTTCTTTTTGGCCCCTAACAGCCTGTTAGCTTAACAGCTCTGTTAAACCTATACAAATCAAATGGAACTTAACAGGTTGTTAGCTTAACAAGCCTTTTAATTCTTCTAAAGGCTGAAAAAATATTGGTGAAATCGACCATAAGTTTTGTAACCCATCAGGACACACTTAACACATTTATGACACATTTATTGTAAAAATAAATGGCTTTTAAAGCCGTAAGTTGTATTAATATTAACATATGAATGAGTATTCCACAAACCTTTACCCAACTCCTATACTCATATCCTATTGTTGTTTTGTTATTGTTGTTGTTGTTGTTGTTGTTGTTGTTGTTGTCGTCGTCGTCGTTGTTGTTGTTGTTGTTGTTGTTGTTGTTGTTTTTAAAGGTAGGTAAGCTATGAAGGTAGGTTGGAAGTAGCAAAGACACACTACAGACTTGCAGCCTTTCCATTAGTGTACATTTAATTTTAATGTAGGCCGTCTGTCATGCCATTAGGACCAGTACACTCGAAGGTAGGTGGGTTAGGTAGGTCACAAAAATCTATAACTAGGTATAGAATATACCTAGTTATAGACTGATAATAATGTTTCCACCAATGCCTACTGCCCAAGTATCTATACCTAACATAATATCACGACTATAGATATATTAAGTGGATATTATTACAACTTAATATCGCACTTTTTAAAGTTACAATTGCCAGCCTAGTTAGCTTAGTTGGTAGTGCGTCTGCCTTGTGAGTGCTAGGCCGCGGGTTCGATTCCCGCCCGGCCCAGCCTAGTTAGCTTAGTTGGTAGTGCGTCTGCCTTGTAAGCGCTAGGCCGCGGGTTCGATTCCCGCCCGGGGCGGGGATAATGTTCGTTCTCGGAACGGCTGGCTTTCCTCCTATCCTGTCTTCCTTCTCTCTTCGATTTCGGGACGATAAGACTTGATAATGTTCGTTCTCGGAACGGCTGGCTTTCTCCTATCCTGTCTTCCTTCTCTCTTCGATTTCGGGACGATAAGACCTTTAGCAGTTACAGTTCCCTCTGTCAATCCTCTATGAGGGGCTTAAAAAGTTATTAAATCTTACACGCTCTTTATGTAAGCCATAAAACCTCTTTCACCTTCTCTCTTCCTCTCTCTCTCTCTCTTTCTCACCCTCCCCTCTCTTACCTTTCCATTTCCTCTCTTTTTCATCCTATTTTCCTTCTCTCTTCTTCTCCTCCTCAACTTTCTCTCCCATCGTCCCGTTACATTATATTCTTTATTTTGTCCTTCCTTAATAGATCAGTTGCGCTTACTTGGGTGATGTTTCAAAGTCATAGAGCAGGAAAAATGAGGACCAACGGGATTTTTCTTTTTCTTTTACAACTTCTAGATCCCGAGATAAATCGATTAAAAAATACCGGTAAATCGTGAACTTTGACGTCACGACATATGTACGCGCCCGTAGGCGCGTATTTTCGACCTTTTACAGTTATTTTTTCGGAGTTTTGACCTCAGATAATTGAACTTTTTTTTTGAAAAATTTTCTAAGTCCAAAATCGACTGCCTACGGCGGCAAGTTTTCGACCAAAAATTTCCTATCTTAAAATACTCCCCGTGTAATGAGGGATCATTAAAAAGTGTCCAAAAATTGAACTTTTTTTTTTCGAAGTTCGAAGCAACATTGACTTTGGTTGATATCTGGATGGGTGACTATCCGTTTTTTACCAAGTTGTTACAGTCGCGTCCTTGGAACATATCGGTATATCATACCAAATTTCATCGCTTTACGACAAACTGTTCTTGAGATATTTTGTTCACAACCTTTTCAACATTTTCCACGAAATGAGGGTTAAGTAACAATTACTTTGGTTAATATCTGGATGGGTGATTATCCGATTTTTGCCAAATTGTTACAGTCGCGTCCTTGGACCATACCGGGATAGCATACCAAATTTCATTTCTCTACGATAAACCGTTCTTGAGATATTTTGTTCACAACTATTTACTTTTTCCCATTTAAACCTGTAGTACGTACGTACGTTCGTACGTACGTACGTTACGTACGTACGTACGTTACGTACAGACCATGGGCTAAAAACCACTTTTTTGGAATCAGGGGACCCCAAAACGGATATTTCCACCCATTTCCCGATTTTGAAAATTTGGACCGATTGCAATACTTTCATTACTAGTATAGCTCCGCTATACTGTAGTAATAGAAAGTAAAAAAAAAAAAAAACAATTTCATGATGTTCTCCTGTTCAGAGCGGGATTCGAACCCCAAACTTCCACACCCACGATCTAGACAAGACCTACGCTCGTACTTCTGCAACTGGCAGGTTAGGTAGGGAGTTTAGGGAAATTCTGTGTCTCCCCACTCTAAAAAAATAATCTGTTTTATAAATAATAATTTCTTTAGATACTAAAAAATAGAAAAGAAAGAAGGAGGAGGAGAAGGAAGAAGAAGAAAAGAAGAATAAGGAGGAGGAGGAGGAGAAGAAAAAGAAAATATGATAATAAGCTGTTGTCCTTAGGTACCTACTTTTCTTCCTCCTCCTCCTCCTCCTTTTTCTTCCCTCCACTTCCACCTCCTTCAGGACTTCCTTCTTTCCTTCGTCCTGAAAATCATTCTAATTTCTTCTTTTTCCCCTTCTTCTCCACCTCTCCCTCCTTCTCCCTCTTATCCTCCTCCTCTTCCACCTTCTCCTTCTCCTCCCTCTCCTTCTTCTCCTCCTCATCTTCCATCATCCCTTGTTTTTTTTTTTTTTTTCGTTTTTTTCTTTTTTTTTTTTTTTTTTTTTTACAGAGTAAACCAAAATTTGCCAATTTTTTCAAGAGGTTTTATACAGGGAACTGTAACTACTAAGGTCTTATCGTCCGTTATCGAAGAGAAAGAATCCAGTAGTTACTCGGTAGTTACTTGGTAGAGTGGGTAGAGCAATACAGCCTTTACCGGGTGCATTTGCTCTAATGATTATGCAATTACTTCTTACCTAATATACCTAGCTATTATTAGATTTTACAATCTTACTTCTTACTAAGGAATAAATAACAAGCAGGGCCCGTCCCTCCGGGAATTTTTTAGCCCGTAGTTTATTCCATCGTGGTTAAGGAAAATCAGTACCTATGTACCTACCAAATTTGTTTAATATTCAGTTTATTATTATTGATTTGATTTTTGATTTTACTTTCATGTAATGATTTTACTTACATGTAATGAAATCAAGACTAGAGCCCGTTCTCCCTTTTCTCCTTTTAATTTTTCATAATAACTACCAATATAATGTTTAAGTCACCCATCCACTTATTGGCCTTGTAACAAATCCCGCCATATTGAGTCCTGCCTGTACTGCACGACTCGTATCGCATTTTCAGATGCGTTGATGCGTTAGACTTACCTACATGTACCAGTTTTATACATCTTAGACATCTACACTTTGGTATCCATTGATAAAAGTAGGGCCATTGTCTATTTCAACCCTTTGTCTGGAACCCGAATAACTTTTGTGAGTTTACACTCTTTCCTACGGGGTATTGTAACAAATCGGCTATTTTATTTTTGCATAGAATATGAAATATGGGCTGAAAAATTGGGAGTTATATTCAATATAATAATATATGGACGAGAAACACCCAATCCTCTTCTTCTCCTCCTCCTCTTTCTTCTCCTCTTCCTCCTCCCCCTCTTCTTCTTTCACCTCCTCCTTCTCCTCTTCCTCCTGCTCCACCTCCTTCTTTTCCTCCCCCTTCTCCTATTCTTCCCCTCAGAGAAAAACCCACCCCTCATAACATGTATTTGGCAACAAATAAATAATCCCCCCATCCTTCCGCCCTTTATGCTTTTTTGTAAAGAGTTTATTATTTTATGTATGTATTTACCTTTTTATCGTCGTACACTTTGACGAATCTATTTTGTGTTGTTTGCTCGTGCTTTGCCAAAAATGAAACAAAAAGAAGTTACTTTTGATGAAAATCCGTTCTTGTATGGAAAATATTGAAAACAGTTTTTTGCGTTACCTGTGAACTCTGTGAAGAAAAATGAACCTGAACTTACCTTCATTTTAGACTTATGTATATAGGTACTTTTACAACATTCTACAATCTACAATTCTACACTAAAACTTTGGTACCCATTGAAAAAATTACTAAAAGTAGGGCCAACCCGTAGGCGATGACGTATTTTCGACCTTTTACAGTTATTTTTTCGGAGTTTTGACCTCAGATTTGGATTTTTCCCAACCTTTTACATTTACATAGGAATCAACCATTTATTTATAATTTTTACCCATTTACAACTGCTTTATTCCTATTCTTACTTTCTTCTTATTTTCCTCCTTCTTACCCATATTCCTTCTTCTTTGCCTCTTTCCTACTTCCTCATTCTTCTTCCTTTACCTTCTTTTGTTCTTCTTCTTCTTCTTCTTCTTCTCCTTCCTGATCCTCTACTAAACTCTACTTCTTCCTCTCTTCCTTTCTTATGTGTTTCTCCTACTTTTGTTATTTCCCTTCTTTCTCCTCCTATTCCTCTTCTTCTTCTCCCTTTTTCTTTCCCCCCTCTCTTTTCTACGTACCCCTCTCCATCTTCTTTCCATCACCACTTCTTAGAATTCTAAAAATAAATCTCCTCCAAAAGAAAGAGGACGCGATATAACACCAGGAAATGTTTTCATCAAGAGAGCTTTGACATCATCGGCGGTGTATGACGTAACGCAATATGACAACGGCGCTTAATCCGACCGGATTAAGTCCTTAAACCTCCTCCCTCTTTGCTGTAAACACGATAAGTACATGCCTTATACAGGGTGTGTAAAAAAAGGGATTTTTATTGTTAACCGTGTTAAACCATCATCAATTCCTTAAGGCCCTGTTGAGTCAGCCACAAACCTCCATCGGATGTCTTTCTTTGAAAGGCAATGAACCATAAATGCTTGTCACACATTTCGTTCCCCTCTTAATACACCTTAAATTTTATGTCTTGACTTGGACTCGAACCATCAACCTCCAAACCCAAAGTCCAAGGCGTTAATTACTACACCAGTACACCACTGAGTTTTTTTTACAGGGTGGTTAGTTACTCGGTAGTCGGTAGTGGGTAGAGCATTACAGCCTTTACGGGGTGCATTTGCTCTAATGATGATACAATCACTTCTTACCTAATATACCTAGCTATTATTAGATTTTACAATCTTACTTCTTACTAATAAGGGTTAGGTGGTAGAGAACGCCTCCGGCGTTAACCTCACCTAGTGGTTACCTTCCACTCAAGAGTCTATTATTATTATCACTGCAACCCGAAGATCTTTTGTGACTTTACACTTTACTCTTTACGTGTCCACAGTCGCCAAACAAATCCTGCCATATTGAGTCCTGCCTGTACTGCACGACTCGTATCGCATTTTCAGATGCGTTGATGCGTTAGCGTTAGACTTACCTACATGTACCAGTTTTATACATCTAGACATCTACACTTTGGCACCCATTGATAAAAGTAGGGCCATTGTCTATTTCAACCCTTTGTCTGAAACCCGAATAACTTTTGTGAGTTTACACTCTTCAACTTCTCAATATCGGGGTTTATGGCCTGTAGTTACCGATTAGTACTAATTAGCTAATAATTAGTTCAGTGAACTGGTAGAGCTCATTCAGTAAAAGAATCTTAGAGAGGGCCAAAAAAATCTGGTGTGAACATCACACGACTTTCCTTATCCTATTGAATGGTGCTTATGGTGGGTAACTGTTACCCCCATTATAGTTCAAGGTGCTTTGATTCAAATTCTGAACTCGATTTCTGTGAATCTTATCTCCTCATGACTCACAATTATTTGTTCAACTTGTAAATTTTCACTATCTTCCTAACCTAATTAATAGGAGCATCAGTTAGATCTTGAAATAAACGAGGAAAAATACCAGGAAATGGATCATACAAATTAGCTAATAATT
Organism: Diaphorina citri; assembly: GCF_000475195.1. Taxonomy (NCBI): domain Eukaryota; kingdom Metazoa; phylum Arthropoda; class Insecta; order Hemiptera; family Psyllidae; genus Diaphorina; species Diaphorina citri. The sequence continues at coordinate 27,922 of NW_007379736.1, read as the reverse complement.
AGTTCAGTGAACTGATCGAGTTCATTCAGTGAAAGAACCTTAGTCAGGGCCAATGAAATGTGCCTATAGTTCAAAGTCTCTTTTTTCTCCTTTTTTTAAAAGAGGTTTGACAGAAGGAACTGTAACTTCTATGGTCTTATCGTCCCAAAATCGAAGATATAAGAAATACAGCATAGGACAGAGCCAGCCGTTGCGAGAACGAACCAATCAGAGAATTTCCTTCAACTGTTGGACATTTTTGTGCGAAATTTCATCAAAATCAAACCAAACAATTGGAGAAAATGTCATCGAAATCGGATCACCCTTGCTTGAAGACTAAAGAGTGATAGTCGAACAAACAGACATACAATGGCCGGCTTAGTTAGCTTGGAGGTTAGCTCGTAAGTACTAGGTTCGTTCTCGGAACGGCTGACTTTCTCCTATCCTGTATTCCTCTTCAATTTCGGGACTATAAGACCTTAGCAGGTCGTAAAATAAATAAAACGTTGAAGATAAAATTTGCCTGTCCCTGTCAGACAGGCCCGCGGCCTGTCAGAACCCGACATCAGATCAAGATAAAATTTAGACCTCTGAAAAATTACAGCAAGTTATTTGTCATGAAGCAAGAGCTTCTTCACGATCGCGATTTATGTAATTTAGAATAGAATAATAAAATTATGGCCTTGTGATTTGGTTCACCCGCGATATACATAACAATGCCGGTTTTGTGGAGAAAGGTGTTTTCGCCATGATTTAAGCCGTCGGCAAACAACACCATTGTTTGATTTGGGCTTGTAGTGTTGTTGGTTTTTTGTTGATGCTTATTGTTTGTATCATTCATCATCCGAGATAGGGGTGTGCAGATTTGCACGACGCGTCTCGGCAGGGCCGTTGAAAGACATTTTGGGGGCCAGACCTCTACTCCAAAAATTTGGGGCCCAGGCCCAAGTTTGTTTTAGAAAGAACTTCTCAACATTTCAATTGGGGGCCAGGCCTCTTCTCCAGGCTCCAGAAATTTGGGATCCAGGCTCGTTTCTGCGCAAGCCCATACTGACGAAAACATCCCAAAAATGGATCAAATGTCAGGGCATTGATGAAAAACACCCAAAAATGAACCACCACTCCGGAGCCCCCAAGATTCGTAGGATCAAGCCATTCGTGAGGGCTGTTTGCCCCGACACCTAAGCCTCGGAGTGGGCCTTTTGTGTATGGATAGAGAGACCCCCCAAAGGCCCAGTCCGGGAAGGATTCCTCCCTTTTGTCAGGCTCTCGTTAAACCCTGCCTGACGTACTACGAGCCAATGCCGTTTGTCTCAAAATAAGCCAGTCCAGGTAGTTTGGAGAGTAGAGCGCCTTGTAAGACCTTAGGTCGTAGGTTCAATTCCCGCCCGAAGCAAACATATACCCTATGATAATTATACTAACGAATATGGTTTTTGTATTTTTCCTATGCTCGTCTCCTGACCTCCTTATCTCTTCGATTTTGGGACGATATAACATTGATAGTTACAACTTCCTCTCTACAAAAGGCCCGAAAACTAAAATTTCAAGAATATTTGACGAGTCTACAATCATGGAATGAAAATTGACTGTAACGAGATCGAGTACAAAAGAGCCATACAAAGACAAAATGTACCTATCCTGTGATAATCAGTGATATAATAGACACCTATAATTATTTCCATTCATCCAAACAAAGATGTCAAAATTATATATAAAGAATGTTCGCCCAAAGGCACTCGTTGCATTGACATTCCACTTGTAATTAAACTCGACTCAACTCGTTTGGCAAAGCTGTGTCTCCCTTCAAAGCGAGATTCGGTGATTCAACTAATTTAACTACGTTACTTACTGCCTAAAAAGATTTCCTCCCCTCGTACACGCAATCCGCATTACATTCCTCCCCTTCCCCCCTTAATTCCCTTTTATTAGCATTTTTCCCCTCTCACCCATTATTTTCCCCTTCCACTTCTCTTGTTGTTTCTCATAACCACCTCCCACCCTCATCACCACCCTTCCCCTCCACAGACTTACACACCCATGCGTACGAGCAGCTATGCCTCGGCAAAGGTTCATCTCCTTCACACCCACCCTCCAACTTTTCCATTTCCCCTCACTTCTTGAAAGAGTATAGTCTGATTTTTGAAAGAAGTGGATTTGAGTTCATACGTAACTACTGGTCATAGGTAAATTTTTTTAACCCATAAGCGCCCGAGGTCTAATGTGTAGTCCCCTTAAGTAAAATAAAAATAATAAAATAAAATAAGAAGTTTGATATCATTCATAATAAATTTAATATGGAGCACAGAAAACTGTCTGGTCTCCTTAGTTAAATAGTAATTTATTATCTTATAGTAAAAATGGGGATATCCCCGTAGATTTATAAAATAAAAAAATAAAAAAAATAATAATGAAAATAAAATTAAGACTTCGGCAGTTACAGTCAAACCTCCTTTTTGTCAACTTAGTTTGGTCGGTAGCGCGTAAGCCTTGTAAGCGCTGGGCCGTGGGGTTTGATTCCCACCCGGAGTGGTTTTTGTCCTGAACAGATAATGTTCGTTCTCGGAACGGCTGGCTTTCTCCTACGCTGTCTTTCTTCTCTTTTCTGTTTCGGGACGATGAGACCGCAGCAGATTCAGTTCAGTTCCCTCTATCAAACCTCCTAAACAAATTTAAAAAAAAATCTTATGAATGGTATTAGCCGTGATCGATTGATCAATAGATACCTAATCTGAGCGCACGGTAGTGCGCTAGGCCAAGTTCCAGCAAGCACTACCTAGTGTATCTTTACACGAATCCATTCACCCGGATTTTCCCATACCCGTATCTCCGAACCTACTGAATATAAAGATCTCAAATTTTGCATGAAGCATCCCCTCAGGCTACTAACTATATTCCTAGATTTCCTAGACTCGTATAAGCTTAACCCTAACTTCTAGTGCTGTTTTCCCTTACATCTAAGCCTCAGAGTGAGCTTTTTTGTGTACAAATAGATCTAGGTAGATAATATACAATTGAGGAGCTGGGTGCAAAAAGGGGCAATAAATGAAAATCATCAAACTGAGATATTTAACTAGGTAGGTTGAAATGATAAACATATACTTCTTCACTATTTGTTTCAACCTACCTAGTCAAGATGGACCTTCACAAAGTTACAGAATATTCAATCTATAGTGAGATATTTAATTTTAAAGTTTTCAAATTTTCATCAAAATCCTTGAAAAGTATGTTTACAAAAAACGCTGTAACTCATCGAAAAAAAAAGTTATCACTGCAGTTCAAACGCTGGAAGATAGAGTGCACCACGTTCTATTCAAAAAACCGTTTTACGCAAAAAGGGCAAAAAATCCATATTTCCCTTTTCGCACCCAGCTCCTCAATTGTTGATTTTGCTTTGAGACAGAAAGAAATTGAACGACTTCAAATGACGACTTTGCGACATGAACTTCAAAATAGTTGCGATCGACGATCTTATTCAGAGTTGGAAAATGGAAGAATGATTTCAAATGACAACTCTGTAACATCGTCAAATTGTGACGTCTTTAAAATCTTCACCCGACAGACATTGAGGAAATCAGTTGGTGGAACATAATGTTCAGCAACGAAGCATAAGCATCAGTGGCTGTCCAAATATCTTTACCCAGCGCCCATCACAAAACTAAAAAAAAAAAAAACTAGTATTATTTATTTGGAATGCTGAGATCGCTATGTATGTAGTGCAGGTAGATTTGGCGAATATACCTACTTACAGGGTGTCCCTAATGTTTTGGGACCAGCTGGAAAATGGTTAACCCCGTAACATTGCTGCGTATACAAGTATGGCTGGATTAAACGAGTTAAAAACGGGAGGTTGCTGTTTGTAATTCTCGAAAGATCAGTGTCCTTTCTGTTCTTAGGTCAGCCACTCACTATCAGGTAGACCTGACAGGTACACCTGACCAGGACCGCCTGTCAGGTCTACCTGATAGTGAGTGGCTGACCTGACAAAGATCAAAGGGTCCTTTCTTTGCGAGTTTTGCCCTTTCATAGGTAGGTACCTACAATGCACATGTACATATTGGGGTTTCCTAATGGTTAGACACCCTGTACATAATAAAGGTAGGCCAGATAGGTAGATATAGATAGAAGCCAGGTGGATGGATAAAGATATAGATATTATAAATAAATAGATGTGTTCAGTGTATAACCATGCCAAATGCTCGCATATTTATTGCCTACGGGGTATTGTAACAAATCGGCTATTTTATTTTTGCATAGAATATGAAATATGGGCTGAAAAATTGGGAGTTATATTCAAACAGCAGTGATAATAAGCAGGGTAGACTAATAAGCAGGGCAGGGACGTATCTCAAGATACTAGAGTTGGAGACTAAGTACCTGGTATGTAATTTTGGTATAAATTTGATTTTTACTTTCTATTACCCTTACGTATAGGGAACAAGATACTAGAGTTGGAGACTAAGTACCTGGTATGTAATTTTGGTATAAATTTGATTTTTACTTTCTATTACCCTTACGTATAGGGAACCTATACAAGGTAATGAGAAAGTATTGCACTCGGTCCAAAAAAAAATTTATAAGAAAAGCTCGCGCCCCCCCTGATTTGTCTCCACGCCCCCCAGTTTGAGAACCTCCGCTGTAAAGTAAACAACAAACGTCAACAACAATAGCAATATCTACAACGAGCTCGGATCTATTGTTTATCTTGTTCGCCATGGATTCCGAACGAAATTTTCTGTAGCCGTACTAGTGACGGCGGACTGACTGTACTCCTTATTGCCAATCAGTTGAGTTTTATGATCGCGAAAGTGGTTTTTCCGACTACTGGAAAATGGTACGACTTTTCCGAAATTTTCTTTCGCCAAACGATGTAAACCGCCGTTTTGCATATTGCCTTATGGTTAGTCAGCTAATTTTCGCACTCCTAATGGCCAATCAGTTGAATTTTGTGTAATCAGTTTTTTAGGTATACCCCTTTAAAATTGTTGATTTTGCTTTGAGACAAAAAGAAATGGAACGACTTCAAATGACGACTTTGCGACATGAACATCAAAATAGTTGCGATCGACGATCTTATACACAGTTGGAAAATGGAAGAATGATTTCAAATGACGACCCTGTAACATCGTCAAATTGTGACATCTTTAAAATCTTCACCCGACAGACATTGAGGAAATCAGTTGGTGGAAAATGTTCAGCAACGAAGCATAAGCATCAGTGGCTGTCCAAATATCTTTACCCAGCGCCCATCACCCGATCAGTGCAGCGATCAGTTTATGGATAATCAATAGCTAAACAACTGTCCAAATCCTTCTATTGGAATTTCCAAGATTTTCAAAGCATCACTCGAAGAAATATTCACCTCCTTTCTGCCGGTACCAGCATGGTAGGTAAACATTGGATTTTGGGATTATTGAGATATTGGGAAAATCCTACAATGCTGCAGTGAGCACCAAAGTTATGACATAATAACACAAAAGAACTGCGTTTACAAGTACCTAAACGATTTTTTCCAGGGGTTTACTCCTAACGTCACCACAGAATTGCTGATGATTGAACTGACGGAGGATTTACCCTGCATGACAGCAAAAAATGCACATTAACCTCACCCAGCCTGAGTGGGGACGGGGAGAGTCAGTAGCCCGCGATTGGTAATCCGGATCCCAACCACGGAACACAACTTTGCTGAACAGGCTGAACTCCTTAGCCGCTGGCTCTACATTTTTTTAAGGGCTTTAACAGCTAGCCACTGGCGTGGTCATTCGCCCTGGTTCCGAGTTGGTATTAAATTAATTTATATGCATCGATACGCTTAAGGTAAGTGAAGAGGGATGCTCTACATTGTTTGAAATCCGCCTTCTCAAGTAAAGACTCTTCATAGTCAAAATGAATTTATTTGCACGAGGTTGAATGTACTTCAAAATTCAAGCACAAAGCGGAATGTGGATTTTTCTTAGGTCGTGAAAAGTCCAAATATCTTTACCCAGCGCCCATCACCCGATCAGTGCAGCGATCAGTTTATGGATAATCAATAGCTAAACAACTGTCCAAATCCCTCTATTGGAATTTCCAAGATTTTCAAAGCATCACTCGAAGAAATATTCATCCTTACTTGGGGACCCTCCTGGATGTACTTCCCTACGCGTCTGGTTTAATGCAATGTAGCAAATAGATGTCACGAATTTGACACACAACTGGAACGACGATGTGCTGTAGATTTCTTTTGAAAACTTCTTGATGTGTTTGCTCTATCTCTACATCTTGTTCTTCCTCTTCTCCTTCGTCATCTTCTTTTTCCTCCTCTTCTTCTTCTTCTCTGTATTTTTCTTCTCATTGTTCTTCTTCATTTTGCTCTTTTTCTTCTTATTGCTCTTCTCCACCACCATCTTCTTCTCATTATTATTATTTTTGTTGCTCTTCTCTATCTTTTTGTGCTACCTCTTCTTTTTCTCAATCTTCTTGTTGCATTTCCTTCTCTTCTTTTTCCCCTTCTTCTTCTTCCCCTTCTTCTTCTTCCCCTTCTTCTTCTCCTTCTTCCCCCCTTCTTCTTCTCCTTCTTCTTCCCCTTCTTCTTCTTCTTTTTCTACTACTTCTTCTTCTTCCTCTTCTTCTCCTTATTCTCCTTCCTCTGATTTATCTTTTACTCCTCTTCTTATTGAATCTTCTTGTACCTCTTCTTCATCTTCTTGTTCTTCATCTTCTTCTTCTTCTTCTTCCTTTTCTCGTTTTTCTTCATCATTCTCGTCATCCTTTGGGAACATGAAACTTTCTCGCAGAACAACTCGTCAAATCAAAGACCTTGTTTGATGCACCGTCTGCACCTTGTATATTAAATGCTGAGATGGCTGATGGTATCTTCTCTGTGAAATCTATTGGAACATTTTGTTACATATATCGAGGTATAGGTACAACTAACATTTGTAACACACCATGTATCTAGCTAACATAATATTATGTAGTTACCTATGCACATATTATCAAGGTATAGTATATTATGTGTTGAAAATCGTGAACACATTGTAACCTATATAGGTATAGTTCATCCAGATCAATGTGGCAGCAATGAGTCATACCTTCCCCTTTTAAAGATTCTCTACCATTGCACATGTGACATGTTTGGCAACAATGCCTATTTTTTGCTGTCACATTGATCTGGACACACTATAGTTACAACATTTGTAAGACACGATGTATAATATCTACAACTACATGTTTGGCTTTGGGACGACGTTAAACAGGTAGTAGACCAGCCTGAATTTCTCTTTCTAAAGGGTTGAGTGCAAAGGGCATCCACTCGTAAAATTTGTAGCCAAAACCAAATGTCAGCCTAAAGCAATCATCCTAGTTAGGGCTGATTGAAAAGTTGACGAAACAAGCCGACCCCGTCTGTACACTGGAAAAGGCGAAGAAAAGGAAGAAGAAGAATTTATCGACAACTACATACATAGCTAACCACATAACCAAGTACCTACGCTGTATAGCTCTATACCTATATTGAACATCATATTTTATTTGTGTTTCGTTATTGACATTATCAATCAAATAAACCGTTCCTTATTGATAATCTTCAATGCACCGATTGAATGCATGAAGATCTTTGCAAACACAATTCAAACGTCTGAAGAACGATTTGCCGATTGTTCACAAAGAAACTCCCATCACGAATACCTATACGAAAATGACTTCATTGTTGCAACCAACAACAATAACAGTTTTCAAACTACAACAAACTATGATAACACTGATTCATCGTGACTTGAACGAGACACAACTTGAAGCACTTTTGATGCAACACTTCCGGTGGAAAACATGATCAATGATCCTGAAAGATGTTTGAGGTACAACAATTCACAACAAATGCCGAAATGTTTCGTGCAATAATTTATAGCATGGAAAACATGATCAATGATCCTTAAAGATGTTTGAGGTACAACAATTCACAACAAATGCCGAAATGTTTCGTGCAATAATTTATAGCAGTTATTCGTGCAATCACTTGAGTTTCTCACGTAATCAAGTTTTGTAATTCTGTATGTAATTTCCATGTAAAATAAGCAAACGTACATTTGTACAAAATAAATGCTTTATTGAATTGAATTGAATTGAAGCTATTAACTAGATGTTCAAGTTCACCTATCAAAAACAAATTATGTACCATCAACATACTATTTTCTAGGTTCTAATTGGTCACCAACATCAATTTATTTTTAATTCTCTACCTATATGGTACCTACTATTTGTCTCACACTCACCCTCCATTCCGTGACAAGGATGCCATCTCACATGGAGGTATTTGACGTAGCCTGAGTGGGACCGGGAAAAGCCAGTAGCAAGCTATTAACTAGATGTTCAAGTTCACCTATCAAAAACAAATTATGTACCATCACATCGAGTGGGACCGGGAAAAGCCAGTAGCAAGCTATTAACTAGATGTTCAAGTTCACCTATCAAAAACAAATTATGTACCATCACATCAAAAAATAGCATTTTCTAGGTTCTAATTGGTCACCAACATCAATTTATTTTCAATTCTCTACCTACCTATATGGTACTATTTGTCTCACAATATCATCTCACTTAGTGAAGTTAATGATCATCCCATGAACACTATCATTATTTTCTATCTGTTAATGCTCATTCTATGAGCGCTATCATTATTTTCTATCTGATGATCATTCTACGATTCTACTGCTAATCTACTTGTTCCTCATTCTCCCTATTCCTCTTCCTCTGGAAACTGGTACTTACTCCATTCTGGAACTTATTCCAATCTGGTACTTACTCCTTTCTGGAACTTATTCCAATCTGGTATTTACTCCATTCTGGAACTTATTCCAATCTGGTACTTACTCCATTCTGGAACTTATTCTGTGTAGAGAGAGAAAGAAAGAGAGAGAGAGAGAGAGAGAGAGAGAGAGAGAGAGAGAGAGAGAGAAGAAAAGAAAAGAAAAGAATGGGCATTGTTTCTCTCTTGATTTCCCTCTTCTCTCCTTTTCCCTCCTTCCTTCCTCTTCTCTCTCCCCTCTTCATTTTCTTTTTCACTTCTTCCTCCCTCTTCTCCTTTTCTTACGGATGAGAGAGAGGTAGAATAGTGAGTATTTCTTTCTCTTGTCTTCTCCCTCCTCCTCTTTTTCGCTCTACGTCCTCTCCATTTTTCTTCACCCTCTCTTGAACCTTCTCATTCGTTCTCTATCTAGGTATCTAATATCTTTCCTCTCGTTCTCTCCTCGCTCTCTCTCTCTCTCTATGTAGCTTATCCTTTCTATCTTTCACCTCATCTCTTTCTTAGACAGGGAGGGAATTCGGGGGGAGAGAAAGATACGAAAACTAAGAGAAAAGAGAAGAAGGAGGAGGAGAAGAAAAATGCTGACTCAACAGCTAAAAAAAACATTACATTTTTTTTTTTCTCTCTCCTCTCTCTCTCTCTCTCTCTCTCTCTCTCTCTCTCTCTCTCTCTCTCTCTCTCTCTCTCTCTCCTTCATTGCAACTCTGCTCTGATTGAATTTTGTCCCAATGTTCAATAATAACAATGAGTCTATTATTTTGTGTTATCATCATTATTATCATCATCGTCATTATTATTATTATTTATTTTTAATCCATGAAATTCCTTAGCTCTTTTTTTCCAGCTTCCCCCCCCCTCTCTCTTTCTATCCCTCTCTCTCTCTCTCAATTCTGGTCTAATTTTAGAATCGATCTTTTTGACAAGTAGGTGTAGTGTGTACGTACGTATATACGTAGGTGTCTTGGTACAAAACAAATGCACCCATATGTATAATGCATGTATGTAGAGTGTAATACACATAAATACATAATAATATTATGTAAACCAAGGTGCACATAATGTATGTACATATTTATGTGAGTGTGTGGTCTTGTCACTATTGAATACTACACGGAGATAAAAAACTAGGGTGCCTAGTTCAGACATCTCCACTAATTTCCATCAAGATAGAAACTTCAGTAGTTCAGACATCTCCACTAATTTCACATATCAGCATAAGACTAGACTAGAGTGTAAACGTATGAGTTTAAGAAATAGGTATTACCAGTATCTATTTATGTAGTCTGTATGTATGTAATAATAACAAATATTGTGGATACTATGTACTTTTGTAGGCTTCCCCTTCCTCTTCTTCCCCTTCTTCCTTTACGCTCGTCACATTTCAGTTGTTGCTCTCTGTATTCATTATGTTTGTAATTCTGTATGTAATTTCCATGTAAAATAAGCAAACGTACATTTGTACAAAATAAATGCTTTATTGAATTGAATTGAATTGAAGCTATTAACTAGATGTTCAAGTTCACCTATCAAAAACAAATTATGTACCATCAACATACTATTTTCTAGGTTCTAATTGGTCACCAACATCAATTTATTTTTAATTCTCTACCTACCTATATGGTACTATTTGTCTCACAATATCATCTCACTTAGTGAAGTTAATGATCATCCCATGAACACTATCATTATTTTCTATCTGTTAATGCTCATTCTATGAGCGCTATCATTATTTTCTATCTGATGATCATTCTACGATTCTACTGCTAATCTACTTGTTCCTCACTCTTCCATTCTGGAACTTATTCCAATCTGGTACTTACTCCATTCTGGAACTTATTCCAATCTGGTATTTACTCCATTCTGGTACTTACTCTAAACTATAGTACTTACTCCAATCTGGTGCATGCTTACTCTAGTCTCGTCACTGTTGACATCACAGTTCTTCCTAAGTCGAGCATCATCAGGTACAAGGTCACATAGTTTCGACGTGATGCCTCCTATTTCGCACCATAATGTCAGTGTGTACTTAGAGGGTCTGGCAAACGAGCCATATTCGGTTTTGGGAGTTCTCGCTCATTTTCCTATAGATTCGTATAAGCTCAACCAGACCTTCAGGCCTGATTGCCCCTACATCTAAGCCTTGAACCACTTCTTGTGTATGGAATCAAGCTGAAAATTAGCGCGTTTTGGTACTGGAGGGAAACTTGGTAGAATTTTCAAGGGAGGCTCTTACTGAAAAATTTGCCGAAAAACAGAGAGAACTCACGTCGTACAATCCTGCACTCCTTGGAGCTCGTGTACCAGGCGTTGAACGGAAACCAGCACTCCCCTTTCGGCTACGAAATGTAGTATGCACTTCACTGTGTGTGCATACTATGATAGTATACTGTTGTGGATATTATGATAAACCGCGTACTATGCAAATGAAATGTGTAGATAGGCACTAGGTACACATGCCTAGAATCGTAGAATGAAATCTGTAGAATTGTAGAAAGTACCTAAACGATTTTTTTCCAGGGGTTTACTCCTATAGCCACCACAGAATTGCTGATGATTGAACTGACGGAGGATTTACCCTGCATTACAGCAAAAAATGCACGTCAGCTCCGATGGCAAGTGGTCACCTGCGCTCGCCTTGCACGCGGGAGACCCGGGTTCGATTCCCGGCGGGGTCAAGAAATTTGTATCACCCAAATGATTGAGTCCGTGACCGGCTGTTGAGGGGGGTCCCACTCAGCCTCGTGAGGAAAATGAGTAGCTATGACATATAAATGCGCATAGCGACCGGTGCCAGCATGGTAGGTAAACGTTGGATGCGACCGGTGCCAGCATGGTAGGTAAACATTGGACTTTCTCGTGAGGAAAATGAGTAGCTATGACATATAAATGCGCATAGCGACCGGTGCCAGCATGGTAGGTAAACATTGGAGTGGTGAAGGGTCAAGAAATTTGTATAATGCAAATAATTGATTCCGTGACTCGCTCAAGAAATTTGTATCATGCAAATGATTGATTCCGTGACTGGATGTTGCGGGGCCCACTCAGCCTCGTGAGGAAAATTTAGTAAAGATGACATATAAATGCGCATAGCGACCGGTGCCAGCATGGTAGGTAAACATTGGATTTTAGGATTATTGAGATATTGAGAAAATCCTTCAATGCTGCAGTGAGCACCAAAGTTGTGACATAATAACACAAAGAAACTGCGTTTACAAGTACCTAAACGATTTTTTCCAGGGGTTTACTCCTAACGTCATCGCAGAATTGCTGATAATTGAACTGACGGAGGATTTACCCTGCATTACAGCAAAAAATGCACATTAACCTCACCCAGCCTGAGTAGGGACCGGAAAAATCAGTAGCCCGCGATTGGTAATCTGGATCCCAACCACGGAACACAACTTTGCTGAACTCCTTAAGCCGCTGGCTCTACATTGTTTGAAATCCGCCTTCTCAAGTAAAGACATAGTCAAAATAAATTTATTTGCACGAGGTTGAATGTACTTCAAGCACAAAGCGGAATGTGGATTTTTCTTAGGTCGTGAAATGAAGAATTAAAAGAAGGCTAAATAAAAAGATGTGGAATGAGAACAGAAAGGGAAAGCAGAAAGATAATTGAAGATAAATAAGTCGAGGTAGATAATCTCCGAAGATTTATCTGTTCATTAACTTCCCAAGGCTTTAATTGATTGAGTCGATAATGCCATTGTCCTTTTCCTTTGGATATTATTACCCTTTTTCTTCTCTTTTCAGCCCATTAACGTTTGGGCTTTGCCATTAGACAAAACCAGACCTTAGACCTGTTTTGACGGAGATTTACACTCGTATTTATGAACAAGAATGATCGTTCTTAGATCAGTCTCAAGTCAAAATTGACCAATCAAATGCCTTGAGACTATGCTTAGCACGAACTTAAGAGCCAGCATTAGAGTTGAGGGTTCTTAATCTGAACCCGAGATTCACGCTCAAACCGTCCGAGAAACCTGGGTCTTAGTGAGTGACCGGCACAATGCCAGCCAATCACATTCAGATCGTCTGATAAGCCGTCGAAACATGTGTGGCGGAAAAATCATCCGACCCAGCTCCGTCAGACGCCTGGACCAGAAGCTTTGAAGCCTGCTACACTGTAGCATTCCTACAGGTTGCCTTAGAGCGGGATTTATCAAATCAGAATTGAGATCAATCTTGAATTGAGCTTATACTCAAACCATTCAATCCAGAATTGAAACCAACTCTGACTTCGTAAAACGCTAAAAGTGTAACTGAGCTTTGATGTACACTGATACATACATACGTAACTCATGGACCTCGTAATTTATTAGAAGCAAATATCAGACACATTTTACGTTTTTACGACTACTATACTATTACTATACAATCTATACATATTACTGACTTTTCTGTTTGTAATACTAGTCATGAACTCGTGATAGCTATACAACGTGTACGGTATTTAACATGATGATATATGACATCTAGAATCCTAGGTGTTGAGATACATTGATGAATCAGGTCTGACTAATATGGGGACTCCTATTGGTGTAGTCCCCGAATTGGTCACCTAAATCTCATCTGTAACCAGCGGAGATAGCACATTTATTTCTCCAGTTCCCCACGGATCACTGAAGTTAAGCAACGTTGCACGTGTTTAGTACCTGGATGGTGACTATCTGGAAAATCGCGAGCTGCCAGGTTGCCGGCTCCACTCAGGCTGGGTGAGGTTATATTGAGGAGGCGGGTAGCTTGTCGCCGAATGGTGGGTAAAACCCCCGTCCCGAAAAGACCTAAGTTGTTAAAAGTGACGTTAAAGGAGTCTTAAGGAGTCGATTCTGTAGAGTGCATCGTCAATGCACTGGCCCCGATCCTGGATTTCCTAGGTTTGGTGAAGTTTGCCTATGATGTTTACGGGCCTGAACCCCTGAAACCAAAGTATTTAGCGTAGAAATGGACAGTAATCATTGTGAACGGTCCATGACTTAATTGGTCTCACCTACATAACTAATGTTCTTGCTATGGTGCTCTAATACTGCACTGATATAATGTAACTTCACAAATTTCACTGAGTAACTTCTTCTTCTACCTTGGAACTTGACTGAATACAACATACTGCACTGATATAATGTAACTTCTTCACAAATTTCACAGAGAAACTTCTTCTTCTTCTTCTACCTTGGAACTTGACTGAGGACTGAGCTCTATCAGACATCATAAAATTCTTCATTCTACGTATGAGATTCACCTGTGGATGATCCAAATTTTCAGATTCTGGCCTACATTGTAGGAGAAAAATTAAGCTCGAGGGGGGCCCCTCGTCCCCCCTCTCTAAATACGGACCTGCTTTCGCCAATATACAGTGTGTCTTTTGTTGCTTCCATGGAGTCCCTTATTTCATTCCGGTAGGGTAAGTGTACCATTTATTCGCTCACTTAAAAAACGTACCATTTATTGGCTCACCTGCCCACATTTATTTTTCTAATTTTTGTTTTTATGACTACAATTTTTGAATGGCACTGGTTCGATAGCATTCTTTAAGCCCTTTCTTTTGATGAAATTGGATCTTGAAAAAGTTCGTCCAGTTCAGACTTATGTGGCATATGGTACAGGTGGGCGAATAAATGGTACGTTTTTTAGGTGGGCGAATAAATGGTACACTTACCCTAATTGGGTACTGTATTGGGAAAGACAAGTCCAAGAAATCTTACCTTTTCCGAGAGAAGTTCAGAAATCTTACCCTACTTCCCTTTCTAGGGGGACTTTCCCCCTTCCCTTGATCCCTTGAGGACTTTCTCTGAGTTTTTCCAACCTAATAATACTCGAGGGAGATGGAGATAGATAGATAGAGAGGGAAGGAGAGAGAGAGAGAGAGGGAGAGAGAGATGAGAGGTCAACGAGCCAAAACTTTTGTTTCTGGAAAACTTTACCTTTGTCAATAATTTGTCTTATTCACACCCAATCTGAGGTGTTCTATGACCCTCTCTCTCTCTCTCTCTCCGTCTTTTTTCTTCTCTATAATTCCCTTTCTCTATTTCTCTCCTTAGTCTCCCTCCTTCTCTTCTCTCTTTCTCCATATCTCCTTATTTCTCGCTGTGGGTGGAGTTCTGTGGGTGCACCCTTCTATATTACTTCCACCTCTTTCCCTCCCCTCCTCCTTTATTACTTCCCAATTCTTATAATCCTGTTCGAATGTCTTACTTGGCACTTGTACCTGGGTTTACATTTATCTATTTCACACCTTTACACCAGGACGTAATCCCATTAGAACAGTGGTTCATAGCTTATCTGTTTATTAGAAATTCAGAATATTGACAATTACCAGGTACCTAAGGTCAATTACAATTGAACGACTCAAATTTTTTGATGTAGCCGCCGGGATTCGAACCGCAGAATCTACAGTAATAAATCCTGTGTTTTAGCTTGTTTTTTTTTTTTTATCTAAAATAAATAGATAAGATACCTAAAATAAAAATTAACCCTTTAAAAATAGTAAAGATTTTAAAGTTTGAACCAAGCAAGATCAGTTTTGTGTTTGAGCAAATTAACAAAATTTTCTCAAACAATCATTTCCCAGTGAGACATTTTGTCCGTAGTTTAGGAACTCCTGGTATTATAGGGAAACTATACAAAGGTCGGACAGTTTCCTAAGGGGCTAATTTATCATTTCCCGATTTCTAACTTCTATACCACATTGGAAATGTCCCTCCGTTTTTCTGTTGCCGCAAATAGATAGGAATAGAATATACAGTCGAACCTGTTTAAAAAGAAAGCACTCCAAAGCACTGCTACATTAGACGCATGTGGTCTGTGTCGTAGCTTACCCATTCCGTAGTATGTCTTTAACCCAAAAAATAAAAAAAAAAAAAAAAAAAATGGGTGACCATCCGTTCATGAAAGTTCCATAAATATGATGATGAATTTATGTCCCAGTTTCCTTACATCACGGATTCTGTTTATCCCAGTCTCTCCTATTGTTCGTTCGAATGACAAAGTCCCCGGTTTCCTATATGTTCATTTGTTTGTGTGTTTGTTCAATTGTTTCGGTCTTTTTTGGCATCACCGCTAATAATCTAAACATTTTATAAAACAAAAACACCAATGTTCATGTGGAAAATATGAATACTGGGTCCTATAAGTGACCTTGACAATAAGGGGACCCAAAGTTTCTTTTTGGGTACCATTCAGAGCGGGTTTCCCCAATAAATTAAGGATTTTTAACTGTGTCAAACCATGCCTACTTAAATACATACTTGCCACAAACATCGTTTCAAACTCTAATACCTACACCTTGATCGTTTTTTTCTTTTTTAATCACCCCACTTAATGAATTATGGGCTCTTTATTAAAACCTATCCCATCTTTTGGAGCTCTTAGTCTTCACTTGGGCATGAACCCTGTTACCCTGTTTATATTTGAGTTATTGTTGCCCAATACTATTTTCAATTATTTGATCGTTCTTAGATCAGTCTCAAGTCAAAATTGACCAATCAAATGCCTTGAGACTATGCTTAGCACGAACTTAAGAGCCAGCATTAGAGTTGAGGGTTCTTAATCTGAACCCGAGATTCACGCTCAAACCGTCCGAGAAACCTGGGTCTTAGTGAGTGACCGGCACAATGCCAGCCAATCACATTCAGATCGTCTGATAAGCCGTCGAAACATGTGTGGCGGAAAAATCATCCGACCCAGCTCCGTCAGACGCCTGGACCAGAAGCTTTGAAGCCTGCTACACTGTAGCATTCCTACAGGTTGCCTTAGAGCGGGATTTATCAAATCAGAATTGAGATCAATCTTGAATTGAGCTTATACTCAAACCATTCAATCCAGAATTGAAACCAACTCTGACTTCGTAAAACGCTAAAAGTGTAACTGAGCTTTGATGTACACTGATACATACATACGTAACTCATGGACCTCGTAATTTATTAGAAGCAAATATCAGACACATTTTACGTTTTTACGACTACTATACTATTACTATACAATCTATACATATTACTGACTTTTCTGTTTGTAATACTAGTCATGAACTCGTGATAGCTATACAACGTGTACGGTATTTAACATGATGATATATGACATCTAGAATCCTAGGTGTTGAGATACATTGATGAATCAGGTCTGACTAATGTGGGGACTCCTATTGGTGTAGTCCCCGAATTGGTCACCTAAATCTCATCTGTAACCAGCGGAGATAGCTTTGATGAATACAACGGGTACGGTATTTAACATGATGATATATGACATCTAGAATCCTAGGTGTTGAGATACATTGATGAATCAGGTCTGACTAATGAGGGGACTCCTATTGGTGTAGTCCCCGAATTGGTCACCTAAATCTATAATAACTCTTTATTGTAATAAATAATTACAAAATTACAATAGGGCGTGATTATTGCCTAAGGCAATCTCTGCCATCAAACCCTGAACTTAATGGCCGGGATCTCAATCTCATCTGTAACCAGCGGAGATAGCACATTTAATGCTCCAGTTCCCCACGGATCACTGAAGTTAAGCAACGTTGCGCGTGGTTAGTACCTGGATGGTGACCATTAGGGGAATCGTTTGCTGCCAGGTTCCCGGCTCCACTCAGGCTGGGTGAGGTTAAATTGAGGAGGCGTGTAGCTTGTCGCCGAATGGTGGGTAAAACCCCCGTCCCGAAAAGACCTAAGTTTTTTTTTATTTTTTTATTTAAGAGGTTTGACAGAGGGAACTGTAACTGCTATGGTCTTATCGCCCGGAAATCGAAGAGAGAAGGAAGACAGGATAGGAGAAAGCCAGCCGTTCCGAGAACGAACATTATCCCATCAGGATAAAAAAAAAAAACACATGTATTTTTTTGTTAAGAGGTTTGACAGAGGGAACTGTAACTGCTATGGTCTTATCGTCCCAAAATCAAGAGAGAAGGAATTTTTTTAAAGAGGTTTAACAGAGGGAACTGTAACTGCTATGGTCTTATCGTCCCGAAATCGAAGAGAGAAGGAAGAGAGGGATAGGAGAAAGCCAGCCGTTCCGAGAACGAACATTATCCCATCAGGATAAAATCCGCCCCGGGCGGGAATCGAACCATTTTAAAGAGGTTTGACAGAGGGAACTGTAACTGCTATGGTCTTATCGTCCCGAAATCGAAGAGAGAAGGAAGCCAGGTGGAAGAAAGCAGAGGGAACTGTAACTGCTAGTTATCGTCCCGAAATCGAAGAGAGAAGGAAGACAGGATAGGAGAAAGCCTACGATGGGAACTGTAACTGCTATGGTCTTATCGTCCCGAAATCGAAGAGAGAAGGAAGACAGGATAGGAGAAAGCCAGCCGTTCCGTAACTGTACTTTTTTAAGCGAATGCAAATATCAAGTTTTTTTTTAAAGAGGTTTGACAGAGGGAACTGTGACTGCTAGAGAAATCGAAGAGAGAAGGAAGACAGGATAGGAGAAAGCCAGCCGTTCCGAGAACGAACATTATCCCATCAGGATAAAACCCGCCCCGGGCGGGAATCGAACCCGCGGCCTAGCGCTTACAAGGCAGACGCACTACCAACTAAGCTAACTAGGCTGGCTACCTAAGTTGTTAAAAGTGACGTTAAAGGAGTCTTAAGGAGTCGATTCTGTAGACTCTGTAGAGTGCATCGTCAATGCACTGGCCCCGATCCTGGATTTCCTTAGGTTTGATGATGTTTGCCAATGATGTTTACGGGCCTGAACCCAAAGTATTTAGCGTAGAAATGGACAGTAATCATTGTGAACGGTCCATGACTTAATTGGTCTCACCTACATAACTAATGTTCTTGCTATGGTGCTCTAATACTGCACTGATATAATGTAACTTCTTCACAAATTTCACAGAGTAACTTCTTCTTCTACCTTGGAACTTGACTGAATACAACATACTGCACTCTCATTTCCCAGTGAGACATTTTGTCCGTAGTTTAGGAACTCCTGGTATTATAGGGACACTCTGCAAAGGTCGGACAGTTTCCCAAGGGTCTAATTTATCATTTCCCGATTTCTAACTTCTATACCACATCGGAAATGTCCCTCCGTTTTTCTGTTGCCGCAAATAGAATAGAATAGAATGGAATCGTACAGTCGAACCTGTCTAAAAAGAAAGCACTTCAAAACACTGCTACATTAGACGCATGTGGTCTGTGTCGTAGCATGCCCATCCCGTAGTATGTCCCTTATCAGATGGGCGATAAGTGACACAATACTTCCCATTTAGGCGCTGGGTCAACACGAGAACTCCAGAAAGTAACCCGTTGAAATATTTGCAGTCGACATATTTGGAACTTGACTGAATACAACATACTGCACTCTTCTTCACAAAGTTCACAGAGTAACTTCTTCTTCTACCTTGGAACTTGACTGAATTCAACATACTGCACTGATATAATGTAACTTCTTCACAAATTTCACAGAGTAACTTCTTCTTCTACCTTGGAATCTGACAGAGGACTGAGAAAAAAAAAAAAAAAAAAAAAAAAAAAAAAAAGATAATGATGATGATGACGCAGTTTGAAACTATGATGCATCATTTGCATCATCCTTGAGACAAATGCAATAGATATCTTTTTCAAAACAGCTTTACACTTTATCCAAAAGTTTGCCCATTTCATTTCTTCCGAGAATGTCCATTTTCTGCATTTTCCTTTTCCTGATTTCTTTCCCTTTTCGTATTTTCAAAGTTTGTCCAGTTTCTTACCTATGTGCTAACTTTGTTTCCATTTTGTTCGGTTTACAGGTAAGAATAAGGGGAAGGTAGGACGTTATGCAAATTGGAAGCTAACCCAATAGCTCACTCATTCTTCATTTGGTGTCAATAGAGTAAGTAGCAAAACTAAAAACATTCGGATTTAGTGAAGACGCGGTCGGATGGTTTGCATCTTACCTCACTGGTCGCAGTCAGTGTGTACTGGGCTTTTTTTTTTTTTTTTTCACCTTTGAAAAGTAGAAGTACCTACATATTAGAAATATCACAAAGACACTACCTACCAAATTAGAAGGAGGTGTTCCCCCCCCCCTACACAGTTTGTGGTAATAATTTGCCAGCAAGATGTTAAAAAGCACCTTTTTTTTACTTTTATTCTTGTAAAGTGAAAACGCTGGCGAGAAGAGACACAATATACTTCCCATTTAGGTGCTGGGTCAACACGAGAACACCAGAAAGTAACCCGTTGAAATATTTGCAATCGACATATGAGTGTAATTTTTTTTTTTATCGATGGTGGGATTCGAACCCGGGACCTTCTGAAACCAGTTTCGCTTAAAAAAAAAAAAAAAAAAAGATGATGCAGTTTTTAAACTAAGATGCATCATTTGCATCATCCTTGAGACAAATGCAATTGATATCTTTTTCACAACTTTACACTTTATCCAAAAGTTTGCCCATTTCATTTCTTCCAAGACTGTCCATTTTCTTCATTTTCCTTTTCCTGATTTCTTTCCCTTTTCGTCTTTCCAAAGTTTGTCCAGTTTCTTACCTATGTGCTAACTTTGTTTCCATTTTGTTCGGTTTATAGGTAAGAATAAGGGGAAGGTAGGACGTTATGCAAATTGGAAGCTAACCGAATAGCTCACTCATTCTTCATTTGGTGTCAATAGAGTAAGTACCTAGCTCACTCATTCTTCATTTGGTGTCAATAGAGTAAGTATGGTAAGTAATTTTAGACGTCCACTTGTTTATCTTGAACCCAAACAGATAAGTTTCGTTCTCGGAACGGCTGGCTTTCTCCTATGCTGTCCTCCTCTCTTCGCGTTCGGGACGATAAGAACTCCGTTCTTAAGAAGGTCCCTTCTATCAAACCTCTAAAAAAGTATTTTTTTAAGATTTTTAACGGCGCATTTAACTCATATTAAAAAAAAAAAAAAAAAAAAAAAGGGGGACCATCCGTTCATGAAAATTCCATAAAAAAGATTAATAAATTATGTCCCAGTTTTACCTTACATCAACGGATTCTGTTTATCCCAGTCTCTCCTATTGTTCGGTTCGAATGACAAAGTCCCCGGTTTTCCTAATATGTTTCATTTGTTTTTTGTGTTTGTTCATTGTGTTTCGGTATTTTTTTGGCATCACCGCTAATATCTAAACATTTTATAAAACAAAAACTCCAATGTTTCATGTGGGAAATATGGAATAACTGGGGTCCTATACAGTGACCTTGACAATAAGGGGACCCAAAGTTCTTTTTGGGTACCATTCAGAGCGGGTTTCCCCAATAAATCAAGGATTTTTAACTCGTGTTCAAACCGGTGCCTACTTAAATACTTGCCACCAAACATCGTTTCAACTTTAATACCTACACCTTGTTTCATTTTTTTTTTTTTTTTTTTTTTTTTAAATCACCCCACATTTAAATTTTTAATGAATTATGGGGCTCTTTGTTTAAACTCATCCATCTTTGGAGCTCCTTAGTCTTCCTTGGGCATTGAACCCTTGTATATTTTGAGTTATTGTGTGCCAATACTATTTTCAATTATTTAATATTTCCCACTCAATTCTCTACAATTTAATTTTCGTCTCTCTCTCTCGTCTCTCTCTCTCTCTCTCTCTCTCTCTCTCTCTCTCCTCTCTCTCTCTCTTTTTCGATTGCAACTCTGCTCTGTTGAATTTTGTCCCAATCGTTCAATAGATAACAATGGTAGTCTATATTTTGTGTATCGCATCATTATTATCATCATCGTCATTATTATATTTTATTATGTTATTTTAATCATGAATTCCTTAGCTCTTTCAGGCTTTCCCCGCCTCCCTTCTCTCTCTCTCTCTCCTCTCTCAATTCTGGTCTAATTTAGATCGATCTTTTTGACAAGTAGGTGTAAGTGTGTACGTACCGTACATACGTAGGTGTCTTGGTACAGAATGCACCCATTTTTTACATTAATCATGTATGTAGAGTGTAATACACATAAATACATAAATGAATATTATGTAAACCAAGGCATGCACATAATGTATGTACGATATTAGTTAGTGAGTGGTGTGTCTTGTCACTATTGAATACTACACGGAGATAAAAAAACTAGTGCCGGCAGGCCTCAATCGAGATGACTGGTTCCTTCCACTCTTATATTGAACTATATACAGTAGCTCGAAACTATAATATAGCATCCCAACAGCCCATAGCCAGGTATAGTAAGCCAATTAATAGAGTCCTTCCACCCTAACTTGTGGCCCACCCTGTCACCATTTCTTTCCTTAGTGTAGGAAGAGTGTAATCGTACGGGTGGACAGAAAAATTTGTACTCGTTTTTCGATTGCAAATATTTCAACGGGTTACCTCCTGGTGTTCTCGTGTTGACCCAGCACCTAAATGGGAAGTATTGTGTCTCTTCTCGCCCATCTGATGAGAGGCATACTACGGGATGGGCAATATGGACATGCTACGACACAGACCACATGCGTCTAATGTAGCAGGTGCTTCATTTCTACGAAATAAAAACAGCGGTGAAAACCCCATCTTTTAAAAAAAAAAAAAAAAAAAAAACATTGGTTATATTTTTATCGTTCCGTCATCGAAGTTAAGCACCATTGTGCATGGTTGGTATTTGGCTATTTGGTTGGGTAACCGTCCGTCCAAAGATCCTCTATGTATGTAATTTGAACTCTCTTGAACCTTCTTATTCGTTTTCTATCTATCTTATATCTTTCCTCTCGTTCTCTCCTCGCTCTCTCTCTCTCTATGTAGCTTATCCTTTCTATCTTTCACCTCATCTCTTTCTTAGACAGGGAGGGAATTTGGGGGGAGAGAAAAATACGAAAACTAAGAGAAAAGAGAAGAAGGAGGAGGAGGAGAAGAAATCAAAAATGCTGACTCAACAGCTAAAAAAAAAGTAAAAAAAAAACCTAATGGAAAAGCTGGCCCAAAGACTAAAAAAAAAGTAAAAAAAAAACCTAATGGAATTTTGTCCGCCTTTTTTTTTTTTTTTTTTCATTTCTTAACATTTTTCTGTACACGTTTCCAAGATAGAAGTATGTACCTACCTACCTACCTTTTACAGTAGAACCTCGATTATTTCAACTTATTGTTACCGGGGGTAATTGAAGTTATCGAGGTTGAAATGATCGCTTTCTATGATATTTTCCTCTGATAAGTTAGGATATCCTTTGAAAGATAGAAAAAAAAACAATGGATTTTGGAGTTGAAATAATAGAAAGTTGAAATAATCGAAGTCCTACTGTATACCTACCTATTACCTACAAGGCGTTTTTTTCTTATTTCCGGACGACTTGGTTGCGGGAATTTCATTTAATTGCTTCGAACTTCAAATGCCTTTGGATGATGGATATGACTGTGTGGGTAGCACCCTTGTACCCACTGGCTACAAGTAGGTGGGTAGCGGAGTTTGGCCCTACGTACACAGGTCGTAGGTGTCAAATTTGTGAAGAAATTTTTCTTTCCAAGAGGTTTGATCGAGGGAACTGTATAACTTCTATGGTCTTATCGTCCCGAAAGAGAAGAGAGAAGGAGGACACGATAGAAAAAGCCAGCCACTCCGAGAATCCTGGGCAGGAATCGAACCCGCGGCCTAGTCCTTAAGAGGCAGACGCGCTACCCTCCAACCTAACTATGCTAACAGACGTGAGTGCTCTCAATATACGTAGATGGTGGCCCAATGTCACAAATAGTCTTTCTTCTCAATGGAGAATATTGGCTGTAGGGGATATGGGTTTTCTACACCTGAATTATGCTGAAACACTGACTAATACCTTTAATGATAGGGGAAATCATAGGACGTATCCAAAACCTGTGTACCTAGCGATAGGGAAATATCAATTATTATAATTTTCCCGTCATTGAATCCCTCCCATATCCTTCCTAATTCCGTTTTGGTCCCTTCATCGCTCCCTTCTCCCTCCTCTGTTCTTTCATCCCTCTTCCTTCCTATCTTATTTCTCCCGCCTTTCTCCTGCCTCTGTCTCTTCTAGCTAATTAATTCATCCCTTTCTTACTTCTCCCTTCTCTCTCTCTCTTCTTTCTCCCACCTATGCAACTTTTGGGCGGCTTTGGCCCGTTTCTCCCCCTCTTAAACGTTCTCCCTTCCCGTTTCTTTCTCCTCTCCCTCTCTCCCTCCCAGTGGCGTAGCGTGTATGTATTGCGTGTATGGCGGCCATACAACTCAAAAGTTCACTCTAATGCCCATAAATATTAATGGCATGTACTGTGATGGGACTTGGTAGACCTGTGCATGAGCCCTACACGCCCTACACTTGAATTTAGACCACGCTACGCCACTGCCCCTCCTGTTTATCTATTTGCCTCTCTTCTATATCCTCGATCTTTCTTCTCCCAATCCCTGATAGTTTTCATCTCCTCTTCCTCTTTCCCCTTCCTCCCCCTCCTAAACTCTCTCTCCCTTCCATATTTCTCTCTTCCCCTTTTAAACTCTCTTTTTCCCCCCTCTCCTCCTAGTTTATCTTTCTGCCCTAATACTTTCCTCTTCTAGTTCTTTTCTCCCCTTTTTGTAGTCCCTCCTCTCTCTTATTCCTTCCCTGTATCTCAGTCCTCATCGTCCTGTGCCCTAAATCACCAAAGTATGGAAAAGTATCTTGCAAGTGTAATAGCCAATGGAAAAGCAGAATTTTGAATATGGACGAATCATATCGAAATATGGAATTGTAAATACTTTTCCATACTTTGGTGATTTAGGCATTTAGGGCACTGATAGCTTTGTTCTTCTACCTCTCCTCTAAATTCTAGTCTCTCGTTCTTTTTTCCTTCTCTTTTTCTCCTCCTATCTCTTCCCAATGACCTTAGTCTCCTCCATCTCCCTTTCCTCATAATATCAGAAGGAACATTTTAATTTGATTACATTGACCACTTCTCTATTTTTTTTTTTTTTTTTTTTTTTTAAGAGGTTTGACAGAGGGAACTGTAACTCTAGGGTCTTATCGTCCCGAAATCGGAGAGAGAAGGAAGACAGGATAGGAGAAAGCCAGCCGTTCCGAGAACGAACATTATCCCATCAGGATAAAATCCGCCCCGGGCGGGAATCGAACCCGCGGCCTAGTGCTTACAAGCCAGACGTACTACCAACTAAGCTAACTAGGCTGGCTCTTTCCTAACTTTATTCTCCTCTCTCCCCTTAATTCTAGTTTTCCTCGCCCTCCCCTTTTTGCATAGTTCACCTTTATCACCGCTCCCTCTACTTTCTGCTTCCCCTTCGCTTGGAGGATAGCACATTGCAGAGCGCTGTTTCGATAATTTCATTTTCAGTTTTCGTATTTAATTACTTTTCGATCAGGTCCCCACCGTAGGATATGTTGCGGACAGAGGGAGAAACCGAGAATGTGACAGGGTAACGGCGCGATTACGTTACAACCAGATTGCTCATGTTGTATGATCGAATCAAACTCATTCCTATCTGAACAACCAAATTTTCGGCGTCTGGAATACAGTCTTATTCTTTTTCTTCGCCTTTTCCCGTGTTTAGACGGGGTCGGCGTTGTTAGTCAGCCCTCAATCAGCCCTAGGGTGATCGCTTTTGGGTTTTGGGCTGACATTTGGATTTGGCTACAAATTTTTTACGAGTGGGATGATCTTCGAACTCAACTTTTGCTAATTCTTTAGCAAGGAAAATATCTGCATTAGCTCTCAACTCATGTCATTTCAGTCATTTTACACAAAGGCCGGGTAAAGCCATTTCATTCAAAGGCTTAGTAAGGCGTTTTACCCGTGCTGAGGGAAACTTATTCAATTAGGCCCGTTTGCTCACGTAGGAACAATTAAGGGCCACAATAACACTTTTAGAAAGGGGGCTTGTGTCGACAGCGGTTGTCAAAGAGTGGGCAACGAAATTATTTTAAGAATCCCAAATATTGGCTGACCAAATAGTGGGCCCTAAAAATATTTTGAAAGAGTTTATAAACGATATTATAATTCATCGAGGATCCTATTGCGAAATGAATAAAAAGTAAAAAGAGAATAAAATGTAATGCGCCAATGGCATGTAAAATGCACCAGTTCTGAATGGATCACTAGTAACGTTTCACACGATTGTAATCTGTATTGTAGACCCGTTAAACTCTCTTAAAATAAAAATGTAATGCCTCAGAAGTAGGGAGGGATTAAATCCCGTGTCCTGCCACATAGGAGGTATAAACTGAGAACTTTGGTACTGTGCTGCCCATAAAAGGGTCAACAAAACCGTTTGTCAACCGCTGGTTCCTGAATTCTATTTTCCGCATAACACCGGAGGGAATCTTTCCACCATGTGATGCACTTATGAGTTTATCGCAGCTTTTAAGCACATCAGAGCTTTTCTGCCGTCTAAACTGAGATTAGATTTGAAATCTTGCATCATAAGTGCCAGAACTCTTCTGTCTCAAGAGAGAAGTGAGAGTTGAGGTATCAAATGGGTAATTTGAATTTGTACCACTCGGACAGTCTGGAATAACACCTACTTGAATACTCGTATAGGTACTGATAGATTCTGACGTGACTTTATGAAGATTTATCTTGAAAAGAAGAACACACGTAGCTTTTACTCTTCACAGTTGGGGGAGGGGTTTTTATTGTTTATATATACAGACATGTTTCACCATTGCTGGCATCATCAGTGTAAAAAATTGCACATAAGAAAAAGAAAAAAAGCTTAAAAAAAGGAACAAATTGACCAGATTGTCAATCTGTCTGTATAAATAAACAAAAAAAAAAACCCTCTTCCCACTGTGAAGAGTAAAAGCTATTGTGTGACCTGCTTAAATGAAAAAAAAGGAAATATTTTGTACTTTGAAGTCCAAATTTTGGACCAAGAGACCTTTTTTATTCCTGGCGAAATCAGAGTAGGTATATTTTTGAAATGGCGGAGTCGGTACCTAAGTACCTATTCATTGGGATTTTTGGACTTTGGCGCAGTCGAATTCTGCTCAGAATTGACTTTTCCTTTTTTATTGCACATTGCATATACATCATTTTTTCACGGCGGACATACAAAAATGTCACACTGAAATTAATCTCCTGTGTGTCTGTTTAGTGTTTACTCTCTAAAATCAATTTCTATTTTCCAATCTTGGTCTTTGGTTCTACTTTCATTGGATGTCCGAGGGGTCCGCCATAATGGCATTGGTGTAATTTTTCACACTGTTTACTCGAACCACCAACCTCCAGATCCGAAGTCCATCATACCACTGTCCTACTGAGTTTAAAACCCTCAGAGCATTGTTCTCTTAATCGTATTTGGGCACTTTTATACAACTTTCTGGGTTTCCACTGTTTCTAGCTTTCTAGTGTTGCTATAATAGCATTAGTGTAACTTTTTACACGGTTTAATCGAACCACCTTCTTCTTCTTCTTCTTCTTCTTCTTCTTCTTCTTCTTCTTCTTCTTCTTCTTCTTCTTCTCCTTCTCCTCCTTCTTCGTCTTCGTCTTCTTATTCTTCTTTCCTCTTCTTCTTTTTCTTCTACTCTTTCTGAAAAAGAAAAGAGGGGTCTTTGAAATAGTTGGCTAGGTGAATCTTTGACGGAATACGGGTTGGTTTTTTCAGACTTTTGGTTTTCCTGAGGCAATTTTGTACTAATAGGTACTTACCTATTGTTTTAAATTCTTGTAAAGAAAGTTGGTTTTTATGAGCGTTGTAATGGCAGAGGTAGAGGGTTGAATGGTAGAGAGTGCCCCAGGCGAAAATTCAATTTTGCCCTGTTTTGGCTTGTTTGGAAAACGATTACTAGCCAGACTGGTTATCTTGGAGAGTAGCGCGTCTGCCTTGGAAGCACTTATAGGTTACGGGTTCATTTCCTAGGCGAACTTTATCCTAAGTCTAAACAGATAAGGTTCGTTCTCGGAACGGCTGCTGGCTTTCTTCTATCCTGTCTTTCTTCTCTCTTCGCTTTCGGGACGATCAGACTTTAGCAGTTACATTTCCCTCTATCAAACCTCTTTTGTGCCCTTTTAAAGAGTTTTAAAAAAAACTGCCTCTCTCTTTTCCCTCTTTACTTTCTCCCAACTTCGCCCCCCCCCCTCTGTCTCTCCTTCATTCCTTCCCCTTTCTTTCTCTTCTCCCTCCCCCTTCCTTTTGTAATAAATATCTCGGTTTTACATTTCGCTTTTTTACGTTTTTTCCTTCTTCTGTTAATGCTCCTTTACACTTTGTACTCCTTAGATGTTACTAGGTTGATAATGAGAGAGAGAGAGTGTGTGTGAGAGAGAGAGAGAGGGGGGGGGGGAGAAAAGGAAA
>NW_007379735.1:27358-42079 GCF_000475195.1 Diaphorina citri | reverse complement strand
GGGTCTACTTTGACCTTGAACAGTACTGTAAACAGTAATACCAATGATGCTACCATAGAACTCAGTGCCGAGACTTCCAATTCAGCAGATGAAATCTCTATCTATAACGGAGATGAGAATCACAAGATCTGGACTGGAAGCACGAGAGATCTGAGTGAAAATATCTATGGAGAATATGGTGCAACAATCAAAAGTTCAAAGTCAAGTCGACCAAGGCAGATTATAAATGCTCAGTCCCCTCCCCCTCCCCCTCCTCCTGCATCTAAGGAAGAGAAACCCAAGAAGAGTAAAGACAAAATGAAGAAGAAGAAAACGAGCAAGGAGGAGATGTACCCTAGTTTAAACGGTTCCCTGTACAGAGGCAGATCATCTAGCTCTCTAGGAGGAACTCTAGTACGACCAAAACATGGCCATATGTATTCTAACGGCACTATGATGAGACCAGCCTCCTCCCAACTCATGTTGAATGGCTATGGTCCTCCTATGCCACCTCCAGGCCCGTCGCGTATGCCCCCGGGGCCACCCATGCCCCCCGGCCCTCACCATATGATGCCCCCTGGCCCCCCACTCGGTCCTCCCCCCATGCTCATGATCCCTACCACATTACCACACTTTTTTTTTTTTTTTTTTTTTTTAAGAGGTTTGACAGAGGGAACTTTAACTGCTATGGTCTTACCGTCCCGAAATCGAAGAGAGAAGGAAGACCAGGATAGGAGAAAGCCAGCCGTTCCGAGAACGAACATTTTATCCCATCAGGATAAAATCCGCCCCGGGCGGGAATCGAACGCGCGGCCTAGCGCTTACAAGGCAGACGCACTACCAACTAAGCTAACTAGGCTGGCAGTCTATCATCTTTCGTTAGGAAGTTATTCAATTTTTAAAATAGTCCATCCTTCATAACTCGAGAGTGACCCTAAGCTTACTTTCCGGGTCCGGAAACAAACTTGAACATGTATTAGCTATTAATCCCTTTGGTGACCGACTTGAACTACAGTTTACATCGAGTTAGATATACTACAGTTTACATTGGCCACCAAAGGGTTAATCCCTATATTTTATTTTTTTTTGAATAAAACTGCTGTCACCTTGCCCCCTCGAGAAGGCCGGCCCCTAGCCAATTGAAATCTGATGGCACCCCTGTTTACGGCCCTGTCCATAACCAAAGTACCGATAACTTATCAGTGAAGCATGCTTCGGGTAGTTATAGGAAAACACGGATCAGTAGAGGTGGTTTGAATGTGGCCGAAATTCGGATCAAGGCAAAACTAACGGGTCGGCGGTGGAGATAACAAAACTCCCACCTAAATTAGTGGAGATGACAAAACTCCCAGCTGAATAATTGGTGGAGATGACAAAACTCCCAGCTTAATTGCTGGATATGACAAAGATATTTAAGTAGGTGAATATGACTGCGCCTTTTGATGTTAAAAAGGAAAAGAAAACGAAGAAGAGGAAAATGAATCAGAAGAAGATTAAAAAGAAGGAGAAGGAGAAGAACCAAGAGGAGAAGGAGGATTAGGAGAAACAAGGGCAAAAGCCTAGGTACATAAGTACTAAATTATATGTAGGTACTTAAGAAAACGAAGAAGAGGAAAATGAATCAGAAGAAGATTAAAAAGAAGGAGAAGGAGAAGAACCAAGAGGAGAAGGAGGATTAGGAGAATCAAGGGCAAAAGCTCAACAACTGCACTAGGTGTTAGAGTTAGGTACAAGGTACATAGGTACTAAATTATGTACTTGGTAAGTTAGTACAAATGTACTAAAACTTGAACAAATAGTGGAGGAGCAGAATCAGTACAAGTCTTTGAGTTGTTAGCCGGTGCAATAAGCAAGAAGACGGTAAGTGAAATCTATCCTGGATTTAGAAACAAAACTACAACAGGTGCTTTAAAATATATCCTTTATCCAGCCTAGTTGCTTGGAGGGTAGCGTGTCTGTCTTTTAAGTGCCAGGCCGCGGGTTCGATTCCCGCCCGGGCGGATTTTATCCTGAACTGATAAGGTTCGTTCTTGGAATGGCTGGCTTTCTCCTATCTTGCCTTCCTCCCTTCGATTTTGGAACGATAAGATCTTAGCAGTTACAGTTCCCTCTGTCAAACCTATAGAAAAAAACGTGATTTAGAATATTTTAGATTCAGATTATTCTCCACTAAATATCCACCACTTACAAGGTGTATTAGGTACATAGCTATTATCTCAGTACCAGTCGAAATAAAGAGCTAGTACCGGCGATGGTATCAGCATCAACCGTGGTGACATTGGGATTACTGTTAAGGTCATATGCAAATCAGCCCGAGTACCAAATACTTAATACCATGTCCAGAGACCAAATCAAGCAGTAAAACACCACAGTCCGAGTACCAAAATACCATGTCAAGCAGTAAAACTCCATGTCAAGAGTACTAAAGACTGTGATTGACCAAAAAATATAGATTAGGTAGGTACCTAATTATAATAAAACCTAGATAATTATGTATAGGTCATAATAGTGATACCTACAATAATTATCCGGTAATAATAATGGACTCTTGAATGGAAAGGTAACCTCTAGGCGAGGTTTACTCCTAAAACATTATCTACCGTCAAACCGAACAAAGAGCGAAGTCAGTGAAGATTAAAATGATTCCTTGATTTTAAATCATTACATGAAAGTAAAATCAAAAAATCAAATCAAGAATAATAATAATAAACTGAATATTAAACAAATTAGGTAGTTACATAGGTACTGATTTTCTCTAATCACTACGGGCTGAAAAATTCCCGGAGGGACGGACCCTGCTTGTTTTCTACAATCTTCAGAATGAAAATTCTAATCTTCAGCTCCGGACTTTTTTCAACAACTGTAAACCGTGATTAAAGAGCCGTATGCGGCTCGCGATCCACGTTATGTCCACCCCTGGAAAATATACCTATAGTTAGTTATTCTCATTTTTCCCAACGAAAAAGAGTCAGATTTCTTCCATTTTTATTTTCAACATCCCCTACTTCCTTCTTATTTTTCTTTTAGGTTTAGTAGAGAGTATTTTTTAAAAAGATAGTTTTTTGTTTTTCTTTTGTACACATCACTTTTTGGTTTTTGTTGTGTAAATAGTTTGGGTTTTTCTCAGACGATCATTTCAATTCTCATTTCGTAAGTATTTTTAGTTTTATGTGAAATATCTCAATTTACTACTCTAGTGTAGGAAATTATTATTTTTTTAGTTAAGTTTTGTAGCTTCAATTTACTGAGATATAAGGAGGTGTTGTGTTTTATTATTTTTTTTTTACTCTTGATTTTTTTTTTTTACCAATTTTAAGAGAAAACACGTAACAAGAAGACTTTTTACGTGTGCATTTTCTTAGTACCTGTATTATAAATTTCCTTAACTAGATATTATTTTAGATATTTTATTTTTAATTCTTACTATATTCACTGTCTGGTCTGTATTTCAAAGATTTTTATGCAAGAAGACATAAACTTGTAAAGGACGAAAAAAAATGCCAAATTCTCAGAAAACCTCTTAGCTCACTGGGGAAAAACCCTGCCGTTAAAGCCTTTAAAAAAAAAATAGAGTTCCGGAACCCAGTCAATCGATTGGGCTTCAGGCACCCTAGTTTTTTTCTGAGTGCAGCGGCATCCGCAGCGCAGTCTAGCGGCGGTAGCACGTTGAATGCACGGATCACTGAAGTAAAGCAACTTTGAACGTGGTTGGTATCCAGTTGGGTGACCATATGGGCAATCGCGCTGTTAACATTTCGCGACCCCATTCAAACTGGGACATTTCTTCTTTCGGTGCCTTCGGATGTGGGCAATCATCATTACTGTTTTGACTTTATCCCCTGCTAAAGGAATTTTAATTGTGTTGAGCATTAAATGCTTGTCACAAATGTCCTTCCTCGCTTGATAAACTACCTACGCTAAATTTAATGACTTGACCAAGTTTGACCGCGCTACTAGAGATATTATACGCGACAGGGAAAGTAGCCGTTTTCAAGTAGTTGTAGAGGGACAACTACAAATGATGGTCAAATATACGTCAGCTAAGTTAGCTTGAAAGGTAGCGCTCCTTGTAAGCGCTAGGTCGCGGGATTCCCGCCCGAGACGAACTTGTCCTAAACCCTGTCCTTTTTATCTCTTTGATTTCGGGAGTTCAAGACCTTCGTAGTTAGATCTCCCTCTTTTAAACTTTTTTTCTGCGCCCTTCCCGTGTTTAAACGGGGTCGGCGTTTTCCACCGCTTGGGTGACTGCTTTTGGGCTGACATTTGGGTTTCGCTACAAATTTTATACAGGTCTGTGAATGCCCTTCGCACTCATCCTTTGGTACCCCAACAGCATCGATGGTTGGAAAAGTGTAGGGTAATGGTATATTTCTTTAGCAAGGGTACGTTCTTTACTCACTTACATTCCTTGTGGAATTCCAAGATTCTGCTCATCTCAGTGGGACTGTTGGGTTATCTGAATTTCTATAATGGTTTTAATAGTCCAATAATATCTCCAAGGTATGCCAGTGCTAGCTCACTATTAAATCTAATAGCTTGAGGAATCTCTGCACTCGTCCATCAATATTTACCGCATGCTCATCTTCTTCATTGCCACTTATGAGTAGAGAAGTTCAGAATATGCCACTTATTTTTCCAAAATATGGCACTAAAAAACATGGCAATACTTATTTTGGGAAAATATGCCCTTTTTTTTCCAAAATATGGCAAAATAGGCAATTTTTAAAGAATCAGAGGCTACTGTTTTATATTTTTCCTTGGAACTTCAGATGAAAATTGAATGTTCAACCTTTGAAAATAATTTTTCACTTTTTTGACTTCAGATTTGGACTTTTTACGTAGGATTCCTACTTAAAAAGTCCAAAAGGTCGATTCGACCTTTCATGCTAAATGTTTCCCCAAATGCATAACCACTATTTGTGTACGGTTCTTTAGTACCTACTTATTTTTTGCAATTTTTTTTTCCTTGTTTTTGGAGTTTTATAATTTTCCCTAAAAATGCTTAAATCATGGCAAATAAAGGAGAAAAAAGAATGGCAAAATAAGCCTTTTTAGACTTTTTATGTCTTTTTTCCAAACTTTGCTAAAATAATGCAAAATAGTATGGCGCCATGGCAATATGGCATTTGAAGTTCTCTGCTTATGAGTGTTATGACTTCCACATCAAGAGCATCCATCCTTGGCGCTGCCAGAAGATGCTAAGGTCTCCCGATTCCAATTTCAATTGAATCCGTAATTGTATTATTTATATGTTGCATCATGGCAGGCATCTTCAATTTCAATAATTTCATCTCTAATGTTTTCCATTAGATTGCGTACTCTAAGCGTCAATGATCATTCAGACGAAAAACCTTTCACTTCGAACTTAGAAGCATTTCATCAAAGTGTATGGAACTGAGTTATAAGCTGTAACTGAGTACTGACCGCCGTATGTATGAAGTCTAAAGATAAACTTTAGTTTAACTTGAAATGAAAATCTTGCCAAATTTCATGAAATCTAGCCAGTTATTTCAAGAAATGACATGAAATTGGCAACATTGTTCGTCTTAAGTTAAACTAAAGTTTAACTTTGGCTTTCATACATACGACGGTGAGTAATTAGGAAGTCTGTAACTCTTGAACTGAGTTACAAGTTATAGTAACTGATGAGTTATCAGTTAGAGTCATAGGTACAAGTTATAACTGAGTATGTACTGAGTAATTAGGAGGTCTGTAACTCTTGAACTGAGTTATAAGTTATAGTAGGTAACTGAGTTATAGTAGGTAACTGAGTTATCAGTTATCAGTTAGAGTCATAGGTAAAAGTTATAACTGAGTATGTACAATGTGGAAGCACAATCAACTTTTTGATCAACACAACACTTGTCTTCTGGATTTAAATGAGCCTATTGTTTTATTCTTGGAAAATTATTAAATTTCAATAATAAAGGGTTGATTGTTGAAACTAGTAAATTATTAAAATTAATACCTAATTAATTAATTAATTAACTAACTAAAAAATCGAAATGGTGAGTTGAGGGTTAAAGATTCGGTGGTATTAATTTTCTAAATTTGTTCGAATTTGTCTTAAATTCTTGATAAACCACCATGAAATCTTTATACCTGTCTAGATAATCCCTATCTTTATGTAGATACCTACCTATTTCCTATTTGTTTATTGAAATCTTCAAATTACCTATACAGTGGTAACTGACTCGTTGAGAGAAAATTGGTTACTCCTAAAACTTGGTAGTAAATCAAAAGTTTAATTGAGTGATAAAAGAAATGTATTAAATTTATGTAGGTAGACGAGGATCATTATCTACTAATAATGTACCGAGGTGTACAGAATAATAAAATTAATCTAATTATTATTTAATTTTACTTTATTACGTATATTATCTCCTACTTATTAATTTTACAACTACAATATTCAGCCTAAAGTATCTATCGAAGATATTATTTTGTTGTTATTAATTACAGCTTATTTTTCTTAATTGCCTAAATTTGAATCTACCTGATTTTGCCTAGAAAGACATCTTTACTGCTGATTTGACTTGATTCCGCAAAAAATAACTCCAAAAGAGATTCAAAATTTTCACAACTTGCCTTTTTTGAACACTAAAAAAAAAGGTCTGATCCCTTATTAGATTATTTATTAGGTAGATAGATAGATAGATACCATTGAATTTTTATTTATTTATACGCTAAAATTTTAACACTTTTACTGATAAGTTACCTTCTTTAAATTTAAGATAAAAATAAACCGAAATTTTCAACAAAATGTCTTAAAATTATTTAAAAAAATTGTTGGCCATTAACACCACATTTTTTTTTTCACACAAACTAATGAAAAAACGCTGTTGATATTAAAAGAAATAATATTTACCGGTGAAAGTGAATTTTATTTTGAAAAAAATCTTCGCACTGACTTAAGGCAAGTTGTTGGTCAAAGTGTACCATTCATAGTGACGGATCGGGTATCACACTAACCGATATCTTTAACCGTGAAGTCGGGAAATTCGTTCGAAATATCGCTAACAGCTGCACCGATTTTACCCGAAAGTTTCACAAAAAAAAACACTCACAATCAGGTAGACCTGACAGGTAGATAGATCTGAAAAGGTTCTCCCTGTCAGGTCTACCTGATGCCTGATGAGTACACACACTATCAACTATCAAGTAGACCTGAGAGGTACGACTGAAAAGGTCCGCCTATCAAGTTCAACTGATATCTGATGAGCACACACACCCAGGTAGACCTGACGCCTGATCTTTTTAAAAAAAAAAAAAAAAAAAAAAAAAAAAAAAAAAACAGAAGAGTAAAAAAAGCATAAATCATAGTAAATATCATATAATATGTAGGTAACTAATATCTACGACCGTATACTGTGGAAAGAACACAACCAAAAATAGATTGATAGAACAAAAATAGAATAGAACAAAAATAAAATGAAAGAGGAAAATATCCAACATTGTATAGAATAAAAAAATGGGGATAAATGAAATTAAAATAAGTTTTTTCCCTGACTCATACAATGAAAATCTAACATCTGTTACCAGAAGTTTTTTTTTTTTACTTGAAAAAATATCCCAAGACGAGGAATAGGTAATCACGCTTTCAGTGTAATTTTGTCGTCTCCACGGACAAACTAAAAATAATGTACTGAATTGTACCAGACTAAAGTGTGCTGTAATGTACCAAAGTAATTTGCTGAAAGCTCTGGAGTCTGGACCATTTACCTAATGAAAGTTTAAAGACGACTATCTATTTGACGGCTTCCGGATAATGATCGGGGCACTCAGCTTAATTGGTGGAGATAACAAAACTCCCACCTAAATTAGTGGAGATGACAAAACTCCCAGCTGAATAATTGGTGGAGATGACAAAACTCCCAGCTTAATTGCTGGATATGACAAAGATATTTAAGTAGGTGAATATGACTGCGCCTTTTGATGTTAAAAAGGAAAAGAAAACGAAGAAGAGGAAAATGAATCAGAAGAAGATTAAAAAGAAGGAGAAGGAGAAGAACCAAGAGGAGAAGGAGGATTAGGAGAATCAAGGGCAAAAGCTCAACAACTGCACTAGGTGTTAGAGTTAGGTACAAGGTACATAGGTACTAAATTATGTACTTGGTAAGTTAGTACAAATGTACTAAAACTTGAACAAATAGTGGAGGAGCAGAATCAGTACAAGTCTTTGAGTTGTTAGCCGGTGCAATAAGCAAGAAGACGGTAAGTGAAATCTATCCTGGATTTAGAAACAAAACTACAACAGGTGCTTTAAAATATATCCTTTATCCAGCCTAGTTGCTTGGAGGGTAGCGTGTCTGTCTTTTAAGTGCCAGGCCGCGGGTTCGATTCCCGCCCGGGCGGATTTTATCCTGAACTGATAAGGTTCGTTCTTGGAATGGCTGGCTTTCTCCTATCTTGCCTTCCTCCCTTCGATTTTGGAACGATAAGATCTTAGCAGTTACAGTTCCCTCTGTCAAACCTATAGAAAAAAACGTGATTTAGAATATTTTAGATTCAGATTATTCTCCACTAAATATCCACCACTTACAAGGTGTATTAGGTACATAGCTATTATCTCAGTACCAGTCGAAATAAAGAGCTAGTACCGGCGATGGTATCAGCATCAACCGTGGTGACATTGGGATTACTGTTAAGGTCATATGCAAATCAGCCCGAGTACCAAATACTTAATACCATGTCCAGAGACCAAATCAAGCAGTAAAACACCACAGTCCGAGTACCAAAATACCATGTCAAGCAGTAAAACTCCATGTCAAGAGTACTAAAGACTGTGATTGACCAAAAAATATAGATTAGGTAGGTACCTAATTATAATAAAACCTAGATAATTATGTATAGGTCATAATAGTGATACCTACAATAATTATCCGGTAATAATAATGGACTCTTGAATGGAAAGGTAACCTCTAGGCGAGGTTTACTCCTAAAACATTATCTACCGTCAAACCGAACAAAGAGCGAAGTCAGTGAAGATTAAAATGATTCTTCAAGACGAAAAAGAATAAAATAGGGCTGACGTTTTCGATTTTCGATGGACAATGGGCATAATATGGGTCTACATAAATTTAGTGCAGGATTTTTACAGATATCTTCGGCATGTTATGATTCCACAAGAAAAATCTTAGTGGGTGGTTCACTGAGCAGGGACCCAGTAGAAAGCAACTATACATCCCATCCTGTATACACTGAGATCATAGCATGACATTGTCGAATAATTACTCTATTCTTTCACTGAAATAAAATTTACCTTTCTATACAGGGTGTCCAACGAAGAATATCAAAACATGAATTCTAGCCACACTGAAAAAGAAAAAGAGTTATTGGGTGCCACATTGCCACAAGTTCTAATTTGACGTTGTACCATACTTTATATTTATCTAATTTGACGTTGTACCATACTTTATATGTAAAAGTTTTATGTACAATAAAATATTATTATTATTATTATTATTAGTTAGGGTGGAAGAACTCTATATTATTGGGATTTAGGTTGTTGGAATGCTATAGTGTTGAGCTTCCCGATGTGGAGTTTAATCTGTTCTGTTCTATTTTTCCAATACCTTTTTCTCTCTCCTTTGTTTTTCTCTTTCCTTTTAATGTCAGCTATTAAGCTGACAAAAACCGGTTGGGTGGAAGAGCTTCTAGAATGTCATACATTCATCTGCAAGCGAGAGATGGCAGCTAATGCTCTGGTGAGATGTTGTTTCCATGCTTATGCTGACAGCTCATATGCTAAGCAGATTGATAACAACAGTGTGTATGGAACGTTAAGGAATGGAGAGACACAATCCAGTGTGGACAAGGTGGATGGGTGGAAGAGGAACGGGTCTACTTTGACCTTGAACAGTACTGTAAACAGTAATACCAATGATGCTACCATAGAACTCAGTGCCGAGACTTCCAATTCAGCAGATGAAATCTCTATCTATAACGGAGATGAGAATCACAAGATCTGGACTGGAAGCACGAGAGATCTGAGTGAAAATATCTATGGAGAATATGGTGCAACAATCAAAAGTTCAAAGTCAAGTCGACCAAGGCAGATTATAAATGCTCAGTCCCCTCCCCCTCCTCCTCCTCCTGCATCTAAGGAAGAGAAACCCAAGAAGAGTAAAGACAAAATGAAAAAGAAGAAAACGAGCAAGGAGGAGATGTACCCTAGTTTAAACGGTTCCCTGTACAGAGGCAGATCATCTAGCTCTCTAGGAGGAACTCTAGTACGACCAAAACATGGCCATATGTATTCTAACGGCACTATGATGAGACCAGCCTCCTCCCAACTCATGTTGAATGGCTATGGTCCTCCTATGCCACCTCCAGGCCCGTCGCGTATGCCCCCGGGGCCACCCATGCCCCCCGGCCCTCACCATATGATGCCCCCTGGCCCCCCACTCGGTCCTCCCCCCATGCTCATGATCCCTACCACATTACCACACCCCAAAAAGGGCAAAAATAAAAACGGCATCATGGTACCTGCTCCTCCCCATCTCATGTCTCCCCCTCCCCCCACCCTCATGCCTATCCCCCACCATCCCATGTACATGACGTCCAAGAAGCATGGGAAACACGCCCCCATGCCTGTCCCATTAGCCATGGAGGAACCCATCTACATGCCATCCGCCCGTCCCCTGAGTCCCATAGCATCTTATCAACCAGGACACTTCCCACATGAAGCCTATCTCATGCAACAGTATGCAACAATAGATGCCAAGGGCTCCAAGAAGAAAAACAAGAAGAACAAGAAACACAAGGGCCCGCCCATCATTCCTATCGTGCCTATCATGAATGGGGGGCCCCCTGGTCCTCCTAACGGTATGAATGGACATGGCCCCCACCACGACATGATGCCCCCGGGGATGTCTAATGGCCACCATCATCCAGACATGCTGGAGGATGAGATCCTGGATGATGAGAGTCCTTACAACACCGGCATCTACAGGAAGAAAGGACATCTGAACGAGAGAGCCTTCTCCTATTCCATCAGGCAAGAGCATCGGTCCCGCTCGTACGGGTCACTTGCTAACTTGAAGTTCGCGTCACCTCCCATGATACCAAACGGTTCTATGATGGGAAGTAAGGAGGAGCTGAAGAAGGAGAGGGAGATTATGCAACTGATGCAGGATTTGGATCTGTCTGGGGATGAACTGGAGAGGTCAGAAGTTCCCCCCACGATGTACCAGCAACCAGCTCATAGGAAGATGAGGCGATGAGACCGCTATACAGAAATGGTAAGTCAGGACAGTGTCTATTTTAAAGAACTAACCCTTGACTATTAAATTTAACGACGCCTTAAAGAAGATAATGTTGTGCCTTCCACTAACTGATTGAGGGTGCGTTTCACCAACCTACTGTTTAGCCCCTAACAGCCCTGTTGGTTTAACAACCCTCTTAACCCTATACAAATCAAATGGAACTTAACAGGCTGTTAGCTGAACAGGCTTTCCAAGGGCTGAAAAAATTTCGGTGAAATTCACTCGTAAGTATGTAAAAACCTAACATTATCTACCGATCCTTTCACATTCTACCCTTTCATCTCACACCAGACAACAGGAAATTTGGTACTTTTGGAGTTTTGGCACATCTACCAAGAAATTTGGTACTTTTGGCACACTCACTAGAAAAATTGATATTTTTTACAACCTAGTTCACACACCTGCATCGATGACGCTACAAAATCACAAATATTGATAAATAACAGTAAATTATAGAGCATAAAACATAGAGAGATGCTATGCACAGGAATAAAACGCAGAGGGGAGAGAAAAATCTCAGGTATTTCTTTTGTATATTTACCGAATAAAAAAATACACCCATTTTTTTTTCGACGATTTTTTGATGTTAAAAAAGAAGTTAATGGAGCCAAACACCTAATACAGGGTGTTCCAAAAATAACTGTGTCAAAAATTAAACCTATAAAACGATCGGAATTGTCCAGCACAGCAGATTCCTGATTTTAGCTTTCGTAATGGGCAACTTGGTAGAGCTTTTTTTTTAGCTAAATTTCTTTTGGAACTTATAACTAGCTAAATTTCTTTGGGAACTTTTGACTTCCTTTAGGAACTTCTGAGTAAAAAAGGCTATCTTGTGTTCATTTTGTTTTATTGAATCTTTGAACTTTTCAAGATACATAGAGGATTTTCTTACTCTTCCTCGATTCCTTTCCCAGCTTTTCCCTTATGGCATTCCAAGAAAATATTTTTTCCATAGGTATTTATTTATTTCTTTCAATGTTATTTGCATAGGTAGGTACTTGTTCTTTCAATGGTATTAAGTAGGTAATTTTATTGCTGATCTTGGAGGTCGCCACTCACCCATAACTCCAGCATTCCGCGCATTGTTTACTCGTCATTCTTTCTTCTGATTGGTTCATTTCCAAGGTCACGTCCAATCGCGTCGCACGAGACACTTTTGCTTTTTATTAACCTCATTCCGGCCGTCCGTCGGTCAACGGTCCAAATATGGGAAAGCCAGGTTTTGGTCCTCGCCGAACCGGACTTGAAGAGAGTTTCTTCAAACGTTTCTATTCTGTCTTCGGTTTGAGACGAATGTAGTTCAAACTGGAAATCGCGGAGCCATCGGATGAGTCAACGACTCAACGGTTTTGCGATCAGGGATGAATTCAGTGGACCACGGACTGGCCTCTACGCGGTTTCTGCGGGGCCTCGAAGGTTTGGGCCAGAAAGTTTGATGAGCTTTATCTGGTAAACTTTTTAAACAAATTTCATTAAAATTGGGTAAACTGTCCAAAAGTTATGGCGAAACACACAGACAAACTACGACAAAAAGCTAAAAGGACTTTTTTGAGTGAGTCCACTGAACTAATAGCACAAGAAAGAGTACATATTAGGTAGTGGAGATGCCAAAAGACCAAGAGTGGAGATATCAGAGGTTCTATACTTAAGTTCGTGCTAAGCATAGTCTCAAGGCATTTGATTGGTCAATTTTGACTTGAGACTGATCTAAGAACGATCATTCTTGTTCTAAGACCTTGGCAGTTACAATTTCCTTAACCAAACCTCTTTGGAAAGTAATAATATAGTAAAAAAAATATATTCCGAAGTCAATATGGCCTGAATTTTTGACACCTGAGTGTATATTTTCAGAATATGCTATTCCTATTTTATTCTCTCTTACGCACTCCTGAAGGTAACATCAAACTTCTCAAGTATGGTTAGTCCAGTGGTAACTCTACAGAAGGTCCCGGGTTCGATTCCCACAGTTAAAAGAAAAATAATAATAATAATGCTCTCATATTTCGATTGAAAATATTTCAACGGGGCTCACTTTCTGGTGTTCTCGTGTTGACCCAGCACCCCTGCATCTGTATCTAAATGGGGAATTTTTTTTTTTTTTTTTTTTTTTTTTTTTTTTCATTCCAAAAAAATCACTTGATCTTATCTACCAATCAATGTTTTCCATTCTCAGAATGGCTGGATTTTTTCCTATCTTGCTCCCATTTTCTCTTCGATTTCTGGATTTTCGGGCCATTTCTTTCGGAATTTGTTGATGACTGATGAGGATGATGATTCTTTATTGGGTTACTGAGGGGTTCTTTATTGGGTTCCCACTTTACTGGGTTCTTGGGTTCTTTATTGGGTTCTACCCACAAGGACCACTACCAGACACAGATGGCCCCGCAACACCCAAGTGACACCCGCCAGACAAATAAGAAGTCATGGTCTATTTTTAAATCATTACGATTTCAGATGACACAACTTGAGTTTTATACTTAACAGCTATGTATCATATTTGTACTTTAACCCTTGTGCACTTTCTGTGACGGATCATGGTCAGTTTTTAGTGCCAAAACAGGTTTTGAGGTCCCTAGAGCCTAAATCCAAAGTTTCAGCCATTGGTCCGTGTGTGTGTCTGTCGTAAACAAAATATCTCGAGAACGGTAAGAGCTAGAGACTTGAAATTTGGTATGTAGTTCAAAAATGTAACAAAGATGCAACAAAAAACGTTTGGTTGAGATGGTTGCTGCGCTTGGCGGTATTTTGACCGCTTTTGGACAGATTTCGACCGTTTTTTGGCGGTTTTCAGCTATAGCGACATAACGGTTAGAGATATTATAAAAGAACACTCAAATAAGCATCATTCAATAGGATAAGGAAAGTCGTGTGATGTTCACACCAGATTTTTATTTCATAGCAATGAAACAACTGATACATTAGACTCGCTCCGGATTTCTGCTAGTAAATCCTTAAGGCATGGCCGTTCATGTCACTCATCCATTTAGTGGTTTTGCTCGGCGTAGCTTAACAAAAACGAACCGGAAAACAGCCTAGAAACTTCACGGGAGTGCAAGCAATAAGTTCACAAAGTTTCATAGCAATCGGATGAGCGGTTTGGCCAGGCATAAAGTTCGAACACACAAACATTCATTTTTACTTTTTATATATTAGATTTAATTATTATTCCTCCTTTTCTTCATATTTTTCTTATGAGGATGATGTCATTTGATTTTTATCAAATAGGTCAAGAAGCTGTCTAATTTTCATCTCCCCTGGGTGTTTCCATTTTACCTCGGAAAACGTTTTCCCCTCCATATTGCCTACGACCAGGATGGCAGCAATGGGAATGGCAATGAGACACAGGATGTTGATGGTCCACCCTGTAATTTCCGCCCAGCGCGGGAACACATAGCGGCCGTTGTTAAATGAGGGTGGTTCATAATCCACGAGACTGAACAGCCAGATACCCTGTAAACCAAAATTGAATATTATT
>NW_007379735.1:21323-27239 GCF_000475195.1 Diaphorina citri | reverse complement strand
TGTGGTGTCCGGGGGGGGGGGGTGGTTTGTAGACGGGCCTGATCTCAAGTACATTCCTATGACCTGCATTAATCGTACCAACCTTAAAATTAGCGTTGACAGTACTTCTACCTATACATATTATTAATTTTATGATTTTTTAATATCTTTTTAACTAGAGCTTAGTGGTGCCCGCTAGTTAGAATGGAGGGTCTCCCTTAAACCCCCGTCCTAGTGCGGGTTCGATTCCTGTACGAGCGGATTTTATCCTAAACAGCTAAGCTTTATAGTCCCCTAGCTAGACGCTGATCTACTCCCTGTTTATAGTCCCCTAGCTAGACGCTGATCTACTCCCTGTTTATAGTCCCCTAGCTAGACGCTGATCTACTCCCTGTTTATAGTCCCCTAGCTAGACGCTGATCTACTCCCTGTTTATAGTCCCCTAGCTAGACGCTGATCTACTCCCTGTTTATAGTCCCCTAGCTAGACGCTGATCTACTCCCTGTTTATAGTCCCCTAGCTAGACGCTGATCTACTCCCTGTTTATAGTCCCCTAGCTAGACGCTGATCTACTCTCTGTTTATAGTCCCTCAGCCAGACTATCATCCCCAAAATGGAATTTAGCTAAAAAATAAAGAGAGAGAGAGAGAGAGAGAGATTAGAGGTTAGTCAAAGAGTATGTACTATGTACCTCTACTTGTGTCATTAGACTTATTAGTTTTATAATTAATTAGGTATTTCTTTAAATTAAATATTAAATTATACATAAGTCTCTTTCCCTCTTTGTGAATTACCATTAGCCTACCTCTAACTAGGTATGCTTATTAATTTTGAATTTCTTCTATGCTATTATTATTAATTTAATTATTAACTTATTTTCAATTAGGTAAAGTTCTGTCTCTTTCCCTCTGCCTCTGGTCTCGACGGACTG
The DNA here is from genome assembly GCF_000475195.1 of Diaphorina citri. Classification (NCBI taxonomy): domain Eukaryota; kingdom Metazoa; phylum Arthropoda; class Insecta; order Hemiptera; family Psyllidae; genus Diaphorina; species Diaphorina citri. The sequence goes on along the minus strand of NW_007379735.1, from coordinate 26,329 downwards.
AGATAGAGAGAGAGAGAGAGAGAGAGAGAGAGAGCCATCTCTGAATTAAGTAAATCTTTCGAGCTAAGTGAGTAATATGGAGAAAAAGTGTCCTTACTCGAGTCAGATACTGGGTGAGTCTAAAGTCTTTGATATCACTTCTTAGTTGACACTTTAAGGGTTTAACGTCACAGTGTGACTGAAAAGTTCTGTAGTGACGAGGATTTTGTTCTCCATTCGACTGCAAGCTTCTCGCCTCATCATAATTATAAACCTCACCCTGAGTGAGGCCGGGAAAAGCCAGCAACCCGCGATTGTTCAGATGCTCAACCATCCGCCATCCAGCCTTAATTAGGAACTCAACTCGTCTTTAAAGTGGCGAGGCTATAGTGATATGGTGCATAAATTGTGCTCAAAATCTAACAACTAACAACCCTTCCACCTCGAGCACAAATAAAATTGTGAAAGTAGCGTCAAATTTCAGTTGAAAATTTGTGCTGCGAAATATTGAGCAGTGCCTAAAAAGAGAGCCATCTCTGAATTAAGTAAATCTTTCGAGCTAAGTGAGTAATATGGAGAAAAAGTGTCCTTACTCGAGTCAGATACTGGGTGGATCTAAAGTCTTTGATATCACTTCTCAGTTGACACTTTAACACCCATATTTATGAACAAAATGCTGGCTCTTAAGTTCGTGCTAAGCATAGTCTCAAGGCAATTGATTGGTCAATTTTGACTTGAGACTGATCTAAGAACGATCATTCTTGTTCATAAATACGAGTGTAAGGGTTTAACGTCACAGTGTGACTGAAAAGTTCTGTAGTGACGAGGATTTTATTCTCCATTCGACTGCAAGCTACTCGCCTCATTATAATTATAAACCTCACCCTGAGTGAGGCCGGGAAAAGCCAGCAACCCGCGATTGTTCAGAAGGTCAACCATCCGCCATCCAGCCTTAATTAGGCACTCGTCTTTAAAGTGGCGAGCTGGCGAAGCTATAGTGATATGGTGCATAAGTTGTGCTCAAAATTTACCAACTAACAACCCTTCCACTTCGAGCACAAATAAAATTGTGAAATTAGCGTCAAATTTCAGTTGAAAATGTGTGCTGTGAAATATTGAGCAGTGCCTCAAGTGGTTTGCTTTTAACCATTGTTGTTGCACCTTGTTTTCGGAATGGCACCAAAAACATTGTACAATTAGAAGAAGTTGATTGTTCTACATTTCGAGCCAAAAAAAAAAATCTTGTTAAATCGATTCCTCATTTGGTATGAAATAATTGCAGTCGGATTCAGAGAGAGAGAGAGAGAGAGAGAGAGAGAGAGAGAGAGAAAGAGCTGAGAGAGGAAGAGAGAGAGATCTTGAAATTAAGACTTTCTTACTGTCAGAAAATTAGGCCCAAATTGTCCATTGGAAAAAAAAAAAAATCTTAGCGAATTCCCACTTGCCCTTTTGTACAAATTGAGAGGCAATATGTGATTTCATCCCTCAGGATAGTTCCCACGTGAGCTCACGTGACGTGATAGTAGTGTGGCTGTCCTGAACGAGATTACCTACAATATTATGGGAAAACTTTGAACTACATCTCTCTGACTCCCCATGACCTCACGTTACGTGACGTGATGGTAGTGTGTTTCTAACTTAGGTTTTTTGTTAATCCAATGTGTTTAGCTCCAGACCTTTGCAATAATTCCACCGAGTCGATCTAACCCTGTACATTGCAGAAGTATAGATTTATAATCGAGTTCCATAGAACTACAGCGGCGTAGTTCGCAGAGCTAAAGTTGACTAAAGACTAGCACGGCTAAAGTTGACTAAATAAGTCTAATAGTCAACTTGACAAAGACCGCTTGGACACAGCTAAAGTTGATCACTTACTTAGTCTGGAATCAGATCTAAAACCGTGTGAGTTTTACAATTCATGTGTGTAAAGGCATCTTACAAAAAAGTTCAACCATCATGAGGACCTTTGCTTTTCTTTTGAAGCATGATAAACCCTTTGTAACCTTCATCTAGCCAGGCTGGTTATAGGGTTTGGTTGCTCTGATCCCTATTCAAATTAGGTATAAACAAGAGTATAGCAATAAACAGGCGCTCTATTAAACTGTTAGCATAATAGATAAGCTGACAGTCTAAATAAAGCAATACTTATACTTATTATTTATTAATACTCGCACAGCAAGTCACTGGTCTGCTCCCCAAATATATACCTATAAGACCTTGTTTAGACTGTGGGAGTCAAGGGACTTTTCAGTCCTGCGCGAGCAGTGTAAGAACCGAGTGAGTTTTACAATTCATGTTCGTAAAGGCATCTTACAAAATTTGGATCAAACTTCCTTCATTGCCAGCCTAGTTAGCTTGGGAAGCATCATGCCTGACTTGTGAGAGTTGTAAGGGCTAGGTCGCAGGTCAATCATCATGAGGGCCTTTGCTTTTCCTTTGAAGCATGATGAACCCTTTGTTACATACAGCATACAGCTAGCCAGGCTGGTTAAGATTTGGATTTGGCTGCTCTAATCCCTATTCAGTATTCAAATTATAAACAAAATTACATCAATAAAGAGGTGCTCTATTAAACTGTTTGTATAATAGAAAGACTTGTTTTAATCTGACAGTCTAAATAAAGCACTACCTACTTATTATTAGTCCCACAGCAAGACACTGGCCTGCTCCCTGTTTAAGGTCTGCTCCCCAAATATACGTATAAGACCTTGTTTAGACTGTGGGAGTCAAGGGACTTTTCAGTCCTGCGCGAGCAGTATAACCATTATTATTTCCGAGGTCCCCAGCCAGACGCAGTGTCGCGTCACTTCAACTTCAGCATCATTTTCGCGTCGCGTCAACCTTAGACGCAGCTTCGCGTCGCGTCGCGTTACCTTAGACTCACTATTATTTCCGAGGTCCCCAGCCAGACGCAGTGTCGCGTCACTTCAACTTCAGCATCATTTTCGCGTCGCGTCAACCTTAGACGCAGCGTCGCGTCGCGTTACCTTAGACTCATCGTCGCGTCGACACTGAAGGCACCGCGTATCAACCGCGAGATCAAGAGATGATTACCTGGCTCTGGCTCGATTATAAACTTTCAAAATATTTACCAATCTTGCGGGGACAGACGAGGTGACTTTCTCAATCAGGTTGTACCACGCTGGAGCTGGAAACCAATACGGTATTGAAGAGAAGAAAAAAAATCTACGTGACCTTGGAAATGAACCAATCAGAAGAAAGAATGACGAGTAAACAATGCGCGGAATGCTGGAGTTATGGGTGAGTGGCGACCTCCAAGATCAGCAATAAAATTACCTACTTAATACCATTGAAAGAACAAGTACCTACCTATGCAAATAACATTGAAAGAAATAAATAAATACCTATGGAAAAAATATTTTCTTGGAATGCCATAAGGGAAAAGCTGGGAAAGGAATCGAGGAAGAGTAAGAAAATCTTCTAGGTAGGTATCTTGAAAAGTTCAAAGATTCAATAAAACAAAATGAACACAAGATAGCCTTTTTTACTCAGAAGTTCCTAAAGGAAGTCAAAAGTTCCCAAAGAAATTTAGCTAGTTATAAGTTCCAAAAGAAATCCCACTCAACCTTTGCTATTTCTTTAGCAAGGGAAATTCAGGCTGGTATACTCCCTGTTTAAAATCCCTCAGCCAGACTAAAAAAAAATACTCCCTGTTTAAAATCCCTCAGCCAGACTAAGCTGGTCTACTCCCTGTTTAACGTCCCCCAGCCAGGACAACCCTTCCAAACTAACCAGGTTGTACCTATAGATGAAGTAGGTAATGTAAACTTATGTCTAATGAGTTGGGCAGTTCATTAACCTCTCTTATATCCATGTTGTCCTAGGTCACAATCACAACATTAATCAAATTCAGCTTTGGGTCATTTTACTTTACGTAATCGTCTGTCTAGTGTCCAAGTCGATTATAAACTTTGGTGGCTATTACCATTAATATTAATAGATGTCCTCTTTGGTGGCTATTACCATTAATATCTTTTTCATATTTATAATTTTCTCCATCCTTTTCAATGTTAAGCCTATGTATGTACTTATGTTTGATGTAAATAAATGAGGCTTGTTTAAACTGTTGGCATAATGGGACTTTTTAGTCTTAGCCGACAGTATAAATAAGGTATATTAAATAAATAAAATAAATAAATAAACTAGTGTTTCAGTGAACATTTGAACAACTTGGTCAAAAGACGTGCCGCCTTGAGGTCCCGATAGCTTGTAAGCGCTAGGTCGTGGGTTCGATTCCCGTCCGGGACGGATCTTTATCCCAAACATATAAGGTTCGTTCTCGGAACGGCTGGCTTTCTCCTATCCTGTATTCCTACTCTGTTCGCTTTGGGTACGATAAGACCTTAGCAGTTAGCTACAGTTTCCTCTATCAAACCTCTTATCAAAATAAAATGACAATGAAAATGTAAAAAAAGTGATAATAAAACGATAAAAAAATCAGCTGAAGGTTATTTACGTAACCGTCTGATGGCCTAAGGAAAATTGGTAACGACATGTGATCTGCTGATGCTGTAGGCCGTACAGAGGGTACAGATTGATTTTCTGGTAGGAATTTAAACCAGGCCTGAAGCATTTTATATTGTGGGGACAATTTTAGATTTTCCTATAGGTACTCATGTCATCGCACAGGAGATAGTACTAATGGATGTCATATCATCACCGCTATTTGAAACGTAAAGCAGCGTCTACACGAAATAAGATCTTTATCAAAGTCAAACAACATCACTGTCTTTAGTCCGTCCTTCCTTTATTAAATTACAATAGTAATAATAAAAGGTATAGTGGACGGACTATAATAATTGTATTCGCTTCGGTGTCGTCTGTCTGTCGGTCTGTCTCTCGGTCTGTCTGTCCCCATAGAAGGACTTATCCAAACCTGGTCGACCTATATATCAAATTAAAGGTCTTTTTACCAGGATCACGAAAATGGTGGTGTAAATTTTGTCCAGAAAACCATAAAGCCAAAAAACCAAAAAAACTGGTTTTTGGGGGATTTTTTTCACATT
>NW_007379735.1:9658-19266 GCF_000475195.1 Diaphorina citri | reverse complement strand
GTTTCAACTTTGTTCTCACCTCTGCAACCAGTAGATTGTGATCTGAGAAGATGTCTGCTCCGGGATATGTTCTAACTTTGACAATACTGTTTTTATACCTCTGGTTTGTTAGAATGTAGTCAATTTGGAATCTCCTACTGTCGCCGGGATTCCTCCACGTGTACAACCTTCTCTTATGTTGTTGAAACCAGGTATTTGATATCCACAGACCAAATTGCTCACAGAATCCAATCAATCTCTCTCCTCGTTCATTTCTCTTCCCCAGACCATGCTTCCCGACAACTCCTCCAACACTTTCCTCCCCAACAACACTGTTCCAATCTCCCATTACTATTGATCTCACTTGTCCTCTCCCGTTCTCATTCATTATTTCTTCTACTTGTTTGTAAATCTCTTCAACTTCTTCATCAGTTCCTCTCGATGTTGGCATATACACTTGGATGAGGAGTGTATCCACTGGTTCTGTTTTCATCTTCACTGCAATCACTCTGTCACTCTTTGGTATTATCTTCATCACGTTCTTGTCCATACTTCTCTTGTAAATAAATCCAACTCCTTTCTCTTTCTTGGCGCCGCCCTTATATATCATCTTGTGATCGCCTGATGTTAGTTCTCCTTCCCCTTTCCATCTAACTTCGCTGATTCCCATGATGTCAATGTTGTGTTTCTCCATTTCTCTTCTAAGGTTTTCAAGCTTTTCTTCTCTGTTCATAGTTCTCACATTCCACGTTCCCACTTTCATTGTTTGTACTTCTTTCTTCTCTCTCCTGATCACTCCAGCGAATTCAACAGCTCTCCTATCACACGGAATTCCTTCTGATGTGTCCACCCGGAGATCCGAATGTGGACTTACTCCGGAAAAAATTTCATAAGAAAGAGGTTCCATGATTCTTGAAGTGTTGAATGGTCACGATCAACCAAGACGATTTATAATGTGCTAGGCGCCCAATTTCTTTGCACATTGCAGTACAACAGCCGTTGTCATGGTTTCCACGACCGCCTGATGTTATCTGGGCTAAAGCTGTTCCGACATTCTGTCTCCACCTTTATCCAGTACTGTAATAGCTGCTACCCTATCACAGGGTCCTGGTACATCTGCCCATCTGGCCGGTCGATTTGTTGTACTGCAATGCATAACTTCAAAACCACATACGCCCATCCGGCCATTCGCCAGGAACCAGTGTGTCCATTAGTCGCCTCTTACGACAGGGAGAACACAACCCGCGGCTCTATTCTTGGGTGTTAGGTGGAATTTGCACCCGCCGGAAACACGCACGGCCTACTGATTTATAGAGGTACCTAATTTTAAAGTTAAAAAACGCGTCCCAAATTTTTTCTGGGACAAAAACGGAAATTCGGGAAAAACGCCCCATAAAAACTGGAACGGGACGCCAGGACACCCTCTGAAATTCGGGACTGTCCCGGCCAATTCGGGACGTTTGGCAAGCCTACATATAAACAATTTTCCCCACCAGCCTAGTTAGCTTGGTTGGTAGTGCGTCTGCCTTGTAAGCGCTAGATCGCGGGTTTGATTCCCGCCCGGGGCTGATTTTGTCCTGAACGGATTATGTTCGTTCTTGAAACGGCTGGCTTTCTCCTATCCTGTATTCCTTCTCTCTTCGATTTCGGGACGATAAGACCATAGCAGTTATAGTTCCCTCTATCCATGCCTATTCATAAAGTGGTGCAATATTAAGTTATTATCAACCAGGAGCCGTATTTAAGGGGGGAGAGGGGGGAGGTCATTTTTCTACTCCGAAAATTTGGAGCAGAAGTTAATGCTATAAAGTGAAATTAATTTCCAATAATTACATAATACTTATTATCCACCAAGGTGGAAAATAGGTGGGTACCTAACCTAGTTCCCTAATCATTTTACAAATATTTCAAATTACTCGTATTACAATTTTTCCAACTCCAACCATCTGTAAAAATAAACACTCATTTGGAATGTGAGCTAGACAGAGAGAGAATGAAAAAGAGAGGCGAGAGAGAGAGAGAAAACGGAAGAGAAAGAGGTGGACATAGGAAGAGAGAGAGAGAGAGAGAGAGAGGAAGAGAGAAAACGGAAGAGAAAGAGGTGGGCATAGAAAGAGGAAGAAAGAGAGAGAGAGAGGAGGCCCCGAAGGCATCGTGGTGGTATAAAGGGGTCATGGAAGGGAAGAAGAGGGAAGAGAAAGGAGGGGGAAAAGGAAGGAAGGGGTTCCAAAAACTCCATATTTGTAATTATTCCCCCCCCCCCCACATTTAAAATCCTTTATGATAGGAACACACAAAGGTACCTTAGGTGATAGGTAACATACCTATTATTAAAAACAGATAAACAAAATACAGTCGAACCTGGATAAACGAGAATCCAAGGTCAGATACCTTCGTGATAAGTTCATTGGTATAATCTATAATCTCCTATAGTCCAATTTTTCAGAGAAGTCAGATTGAGTTTGAAACTTTGAATATTTTCAAACCGCCGCGCAGGAACTGAACCAATCAAATGCCTGGAAAACCGGGTTATTAGGGATAGGTGTGTTGCCAGATCTATTTTTTACTGCTGCAAAATAGCAAAATAATACTAATCATGAATAAAAAGTTTACAGTACAGTTATTTTGGCAACAGTACATCCTTCTCTTTCTTACTTCTTTCATAAACCGGGACAATCAAAGGCCACGGAACCCGTTTTGGTGAAGGATATGTTGCCAAATCTATTTTTTAGGTACTCCTAGAAAATAGCACAGTAAAAATTCATCTATTCATAGGTACTCCGTTTTTCAGTATAGTTTGGCAACACCACATTTTTTTCCTCTCAACCAACTTCCATATCCATTTCTCCCAACCAACTTCTTTCGCAAATTCGACTATATCTTCACTAACAGATACACTGACAGATAACCAACTTCTTTCACAAATTCGACTATATCTTCACTAACAGATACATTAGCATCATTTACAATTCCCGAGCTATGTTGTGTGTCCTTGATATGGGGATTCTCTGAGGCCATTGCATCCCAGTGTGGATGACATTTCAGTTTAGAATGCATTTGATGATCCTACATGATAGAAGATGATCCTCAGGGCCGATCAAAGCCTGGTCTCCGGCCCCCTGAATCCGGCTTGAATGGGATTCACCTTTCCAAGAGATTTGAGAGTCACTTTTGATTAGAGGGAGCTCCAACTGGCAAGGTCTTATCGTCCCGAAATCGAAGAGAGAAGGAAGACAGGATAGAATAAAGCCAGGCGTTCCGAGAACGAACCTTATCCCTTCAGGGTGAAATCCGGCCCGTGCGGGTTATCGACCTACCGCAAATAAGGCAGACGCTCTACCCACCAAGCTAACTAGACTGGCTGGGATTCACCTGCCTCGGTGGTGTAGTGGTCAAGCACCATTATTAATACTAATTCCCTGAAATGTCTTAGTATTTAAGGAGATGGAGATTCCTTAGTGTTTAACCTCTAAAGGCCCAGTGTCCAAAATTTTGGACATTTTTTTTGTAGTCATAAAAGCCCAGCATAATTTTGTATCTTGTAGTCATAAAAGCCCAATGTCCAAAATTTTGGACATTTGTTTTGTAGTCCTAAAAGCCCAAGAAAAAAATGTTTTTGAAATAAAATAAGTATTAGATATTTTTAAAGTAGAAGTGTATTTAGTGCATATTTAAAGAAATTATTTAGTATTTAAGGAGATTGCTTCAAAAAGAAAGGGGCAAAGTATTGAATTATAATGCAGTTCTCAAATGGGAAGAGAATCAACAAAAATACATCATTGGTAAATTCAATTCGTTGGTTGCTCCAAGGGGTTGGTAGCTACCAAGCAACCTATAGCGTAACGGATAGAACACTGGAGTTCCGATACGAATAAGAAGAAGGAGTCAATTATACGATCTATCTATATATAGACTTTATAGACCCTAATTGGCAGAAAACACAGACGGATACTGAAAACGTGAAAAGAAATCCAGTCATTCAAAAAATCCCATTAGGTAACGCTTTTGTACGGCGCAATATCAAGACGGAAAAAACCATCTTGGCAGTGATGACGGCGACAGAATGAAATCATCATTGAAGACTAAAATCAGGCGACAATGAAATCATCGAAGAAGAGGCACTCAAATCAGAATATTGGCAAAACCTCTGATATATCAACAACAGATTTACAACATATGATTAACATCCATAAAGAGCAATGATTAACAGATGAATAACAACAAATGATTAACAGAATGACAGATGATTACCATATTAGAGATGAGACAGAATATCGTCTTCACAAGATGAGGTAATTTCTAGAAGTCTAGAAGACTCGCTGAAATCATGGAAAACATCAGGGAAAAAATGTTTGCACTGAGAAAAAAAAAAAAAAAAAAAAAAAAAAAAGGGGGGGGGGAAACCATTTTTCTGATATAGCCCTTTAGGTTCTGCATCAACACCCTGTATATATCCCTGGCCTTGGTCCCTTTTCAGTTATAACTGCTCGGGTCGGCTCGTCTTGTCCGCAAAAGATATTGTCTTCGGTTTTGTATGTCACAGTATGTCACGTTCTGGGATGTTATTCTTCTTTAACCTATTCTCCTGTTGTCTAATCCAGTTGTTTCTTGGTCTTCCTCTTTGTTTATCTAGATTGAAACTGATCTTCATTGCTTCCTTCACCATGTGGTTGTCCGGTCTTCTTTGTATATGCCCATACCATCTTAGTTGCCTTTCTTCAATCTTCTCCTTGATGTCCGTCACTCCTAAGCTTCCTCGTATGTACCTATTTGCTTCTAATCCTCGTTTAGTAAAATATAAAATATTACAAGACAAGTGCTTCTTCCAACCAATTCTATTTCTCGTCAATCCAACAATTCCAGCATTGACAACAATAAGCTCGTGACCTGGATCAATATTTTAATATTCAATATTGCTATCAGCATAATCACAGTACAGTTACTGAATGTCACTGTATAGGAAAACTATTGACGGATTAGGCTTCTTGGTAGCTTGGTACCTTCTTGGTAGCTTGGTACCTTCTTGGTAGCTTGGTACCTTCTTGGTAGCTTGGTACCTTCTTGGTAGCTTGGTACCTTCTTGGTAGCTTGGTACCTTCTTGGTAGCTTGGTACCTTCTTGGTAGCTTGGTACCTTCTTGGTAGCTTGGTACCTTCTGTTGACGGATTAGGCTTCCTGGTAGCTTGGTACCTTCTTGGTAGCTTGGTACCTTCTTGGTAGCTTGGTACGGTTAGGTATGACCAAACAGTAGATATGACCTAACAGTATTGTGCTAAAGCAGGACGGTGCAACGACTACTGGTGCATTGGAACGAGTGGCGATTGGAGAAGAGGATGGCCGGAAGAAGGGTACCACCCTGTAGTGAAATTAGATTATTATTATTATTATTTTTTTTTTTTCAAACAGCTGTAAAAGTGTAAAACTTATTGACAGCCGGTTTAATGTTAAGAATCTAATTTCACCCTGTAGTGAAATTAGATTATTATTATTTTGCTTTTTTTTTCAAAGGGCTGTAAAAGTTTAAAACTTATTATTGACAGCCGGTTTAATGTTAAGATGGAAAAACAGACAGGTACATAATTCAGGCCTTTAAACTGGGAGGATACCAGCCCTTGCTAAAGAAATAGCAAAGGTTGAGTGCAAAGGACATACACAGGATGGCCGGAAGAAGGGTACCACCCTGTAGTGAGATTAGATTATTATTTTTTTCAAATAGCTGTAAAAGTTTAAAACTTATTGACAGCAGGTTTAATGTTAAGAATCTAATTTCACCCTGTAGTGAAATTAGGTTATTATTATTATTTTTTTTTTCAAAGGGCTGTAAAAGTTTAAAACTTATTGACAGCAGGTTTAATGTTAAGAATCTAATTTCACCCTGTAGTGAAATTAGATTATTGTTATTATTTTTCAAAGGGCTGTAAAAGATTAAAACTTATTGACAGCCGGTTTAATGTTAAGATAGAATTACAGACAGCCAGACAGGTACATAATTCAGGCCTTTAAACTGGGAGGATACCAGCCCTTGCTAAAGAAATAGCAAAGGTTGAGTGCAAAGGACATACACCAAATACCAGCCCAAAGAGGTTGACAAAAACGCCGACTCCGTCTGAACATGGGAAAAGGCGAGGAAGAAGAACGGAAGAAAGAAATAAAGTACGAAAGAAAACAGGAAGAAAGAAGGAAAAGATGCTGATAATGATGATAACGAAGATACGATGTATGTGGTAAGGTAGACAGACATCTATCTGACGGATTTAATCCAACTTATGTACATTCAACGAACGAGAGAAGATAACGAATAAAGAAAGGGAGAAAGAAAGAAAGAAAGAAATAAAGTACGAAAGAAAACAGGAAGAAAGAAGGAAAAGATGCTGATAACGATGATAACGAAGATACGATGTATGTGGTAAGGTAGACAGACATCTATCTGACGGATTTAATCCAACTTATGTACATTCAACGAACGAGAGAAGATAACGAATAAAGAAAGGGAGAAAGAAAGAAAGAAAGAAATAAAGTACGAAAGAAAACAGGAAGAAAGAAGGAAAAGATGCTGATAACGATGATAACGAAGATACGATGTATGTGGTAAGGTAGACAGACATCTATCTGACGGATTTAATCCAACTTATGTACATTCAACGAACGAGAGAAGATAACGAATAAAGAAAGGGAGAAAGAAAGAAAGAAAGAAATAAAGTACGAAAGAAAACAGGAAGAAAGAAGGAAAAGATGCTGATAATGATGATAACGAAGATACGATGTATGTGGTAAGGTAGACAGACATCTATCTGACGGATTTAATCCAACTTATGTACATTCAACGAACGAGAGAAGATAACGAATAAAGAAAGGGAGAAAGAAAGAAAGAAAGAAATAAAGTACGAAAGAAAACAGGAAGAAAGAAGGAAAAGATGCTGATAACGATGATAACGAAGATACGATGTATGTGGTAAGGTAGACAGACATCTATCTGACGGATTTAATCCAACTTATGTACATTCAACGAACGAGAGAAGATAACGAATAAAGAAAGGGAGAAAGAAAGAAAGAAAGAAATAAAGTACGAAAGAAAACAGGAAGAAAGAAGGAAAAGATGCTGATAACGATGATAACGAAGATACGATGTATGTGGTAAGGTAGACAGACATCTATCTGACGGATTTAATCCAACTTATGTACATTCAACGAACGAGAGAAGATAACGAATAAAGAAAGGGAGAAAGAAAGAAAGAAAGAAATAAAGTACGAAAGAAAACAGGAAGAAAGAAGGAAAAGATGCTGATAATGATGATAACGAAGATACGATGTATGTGGTAAGGTAGACAGACATCTATCTGACGGATTTAATCCAACTTATGTACATTCAACGAACGAGAGAAGATAACGAATAAAGAAAGGGAGAAAGAAAGAAAGAAAGAAATAAAGTACGAAAGAAAACAGGAAGAAAGAAGGAAAAGATGCTGATAACGATGATAACGAAGATACGATGTATGTGGTAAGGTAGACAGACATCTATCTGACGGATTTAATCCAACTTATGTACATTCAACGAACGAGAGAAGATAACGAATATATTACAAGACAAGTGTTTCATCCAACCAATGAACCAATTCTATTTCTCGTCAATCCAACAATTCCAGCATTGACAACAATAAGCTCGTGACCTGGATCAATATTTTAATATTCAATATTGCTATCAGCATAATCACAGTACAGTTACTGAATGTCACTGTATAGGAAAACTATTGACGGATTAGGCTTCTTGGTAGCTTGGTACCTTCTTGGTAGCTTGGTACCTTCTTGGTAGCTAGGTACTGTTAGGTATGATCAAACAGTAGATATGACCTAACAGTATTGTGCTAAAGCAGGACGGTGCAACGACTACTGGTGCATTGGAACGAGTGGCGATTGGAGAAACATCACATTACTTGTTCCATTTATTAGTTCACACTTATCCGTCACAGATACGTTTCGTCTCTGTTCCGTCACCTTGGTCCAGATTACTTTACATTGTATTGTATCAAATGCACGACAGACGACAGCACGAATTTCCGTTACAGATACGTTTCGTCTCTGTTCCGTCACAGATACGTTCCGTCTCCGTACCGTCACCTTGGTCCAGATTACTTTACATTGCATTGTATCAAATGCACGACAGACGACAGATGAAAAAGCAAAAGGAACAAGCTGTTAAACAACAATTTTACAATATGGCCGATTGACACCCTGTGAAATTTTTATTGAATCCACAGTTGTCATCAAAAAGTATTCCATATGGAAATTGTTTTATTGAACATGTTGGTGTCACCGAAAAGACTCCCATATGGAAAGTGTCCCATCGTCAGCTGACGGTATTGTATGGCATAATACTCGGAGTAGAAAAAGTAGACTACGATTGTACTATTTGTACTATGTATTGAGGATGGATTGTACTATTGGAGTAGCACCATGGTATTGTTGTTGTTATTTATGAATAGAAATATAATATCAAAGAATTGTTCAGTTCTCTAGGTCAGAAACAGGGTGAGTCAACTCCCACAACAGGTGTTTATCGAGCGGTGATTTTATTGTCCACACCAAGATCAAGGGCCTTGCCTGTTTAGACTGCCAGAGTAAAGGAACTTTTCAGTCCTATGCTAGCGGTACAAGTATTCTATTCTAATACCTCATTAATACCTAATAATTCTAATACCTCAACCAAATTTTGGTTATGAAGGAATCAAGTCCGGAAAATGCACCAAATTATCATTGCGATTGCGTACACTTATAAATCCCGAATACTTTCCGTCACCGGTCCCTCATCTTACGTCTAGAATTCTAGATTGTTCCATACTACTTTATATTGGATGAAATGCACGACCGCAAACTTATTGAGTCAAATCCGGTCTTATCGTAAGGCGACGGAACGTATCTGTGACGGAAATTTGTGCTGTCGTCTGTCGTGCATTTGATACAATGCAATGTAAAGTAATCTGGACCAAGATGACGGTACGGAGACGAAACGTATCTGTGACGGACGGATAAGTGTATAAACTAACAAATGGAACAAGTAAGGTGATGGAACAGAGACGAAACGTATCTGTGACGGATAAGTGTAAACTAATAAATGGAACAAGTAAGGTGACGGAACAGAGACGAAACGTACCTTGACGGATAAGTGTAAACTAATAAATGGAACAAGTAAGGTGACGGAACAGAGACGAAACGTACCTTGACGGATAAGTGTAAACTAATAAATGGAACAAGTAAGGTGACGGAACAGAGACGAAACGTACCTTGACGGATAAGTGTAAACTAATAAATGGAACAAGTAAGGTGACGGAACAGAGACGAAACGTACCTTGACGGATAAGTGTAAACTAATAAATGGAACAAGTAAGGTGACGGAACAGAGACGAAACGTACCTTGACGGATAAGTGTAAACTAATAAATGGAACAAGTAAGGTGACGGAACAGAGACGAAACGTATCTGTGACGGATAAGTGTAAACTAATAAATGGAACAAGTAAGGTGACGGAACAGAGACGAAACGTATCTGTGACGGATAAGTGTAAACTAATAAATGGAACAAGTAAGGTGACGGAACAGAGACGAAACGTATCTGTGACGGATAAGTGTAAACTAA
>NW_007379735.1:0-9643 GCF_000475195.1 Diaphorina citri | reverse complement strand
GCGTAGGTCCAATGTATTAGGGAAAAATCGTTGAACTCTAGAGTGGTCCCGTTCCGTGCTATAGTGATTACACGATGCTGAGTAAAAGCCATCCAGTTTTTTTTTTTTTTTTTAATTAAAATAAATAAAAAAAGCTGTGTCGACGCCGTCAATCGACGAGGTGAATCTATTGCGTTGGGACAGTATACCGTTTCAATAGACGTCGATCAAGTTGATCGACGGCGTCGACTATGTGTGGACATAGATGACAAATCAAACATGTGTTTGTGACTTTGTGCCACTGTCGAAAAAGAGGTCCTTGTTCCATCGCTTCATAGGAATCGTAAATATTGATCTACTCCCGGGGTCGCCAACCTTTTATTGGTCAGGAACTACTCAGATGTCTAGGACTCCCTTGGCGAGCTACCTTTTAGTCTGGGAACCAATAATTTACTCCGGAACGAAGTAAATGTTTGGTTCCCATAAGAGCTGTTCTCAATTTGTGCGACTGTCTGTGAGCTACCGGTAGCTCACGATCGATGGTTTGGCGATCCCCTATCTATTGCATTTCGGTGAATGAAATGACACTCATGACAAGTTCTAGGTTAGTTGAAGTCCAAGGGAGAGGCTCTTAAGTCTAGTACACACCGGTAACAAATGTTGCGAAACAAATGATTCGAATGATGAGCAACTTTCAAGATACAACCTAAGTACATAAAAAAGATGGGTTGGAAAACCCCCTGTATGACTGAAAAGTCCCTTTAAACAATGACGTGTCAGATGAAAATATTGCTAGTGTGAAATGAGACCCATGACAAGTTCTAGGTTTGATATCCAGGACCTACTAGGTTGATTGAAGACCTAAGGTCTTGGGGACCCAGGACCTAGATTCTAGGTTCACCTTACTGCTCAAGGGCATAGCTAGGAGATTTGTTTCATTCGTTTTCATTGTGATATCCTCAATACGAAATGATCTGACGGATGGAAATATTCTGAAACAATATTTCATTATTCCTTGCTTTCCTATTCAATTCAAATGTACTGATCCTAATACTGGATGGATCAAGAGAGATTTGTTTCATTCGTTTTCATTGTGATATCCTCAATACGAAATGATCTGACGGATCATTCTCTAGGATGGAAATATTCTGAAACAATATTTCATTATTCCTTGCTTTCCTATTCAATTCAAATGTACTGATCCTAATACTGGATGGATCAAGCAGGGCTCACACTTATACGTTCCATCACATTACTTGTTCCATTTATTAGTTTACACTTATCCGTCACAGATACGTTCCGTCTCTGTTCCGTCACCTTACTTGTTCCATTTATTAGTTCACACTTATCCGTCACAGATACGTTTCGTCTCTGTTCCGTCACCTTACTTGTTCCATTTGTTAGTTTACACTTATCCGTCACAGATACGCACATGACCTCATAGCTTTCAACATTTCCACTTTGCACAACAGGATCTTCCAAAGCTAATGAGCTGGGTAGAAGAGTTCAATGAACAAGTTCGAGAATTTCTTGTTATGAATCCTTGAAAATCTGACGTACTTACTTACTCACTTAGTTTTACTTAGGTACTTACTATTTGCGTTGTAATCTGACTTACCAACAATTTGCGTTTGTTGAATATTCATCCTGAGCCAGGCTCACACGCTGCTACTTACACATCACAGGCATCCCAATTTGGTCTTCCAACCTAGTCTTTCGAAAGACCTTTGCGTGTTTAAGCCATATTTACTCAAATTTCACTCGTTTAGATGCAAAATTTTGCGCAAATATCGCGTACAATTTGTTGAAAGGCCTAATTGGGAGACATTTCGTAGAGTTTAGTGGCCTTACTTGCGTTGTAGCCCCCGGAATAACTCATGGAGCCACCTTTAATTTCCATCTTAGGATTTGTAATTTTTAATTTGCTTAAATGATAACCAAATTGCCAGATAAAATAATAAAGGAATTGTTTGTAATTCATGTTTCTCTTCTTTTTCGTTTCAGGTAAGTTCAACTCCTCATTTCTTCAAATGTTGCTCTTTATTTCAACTTTCCGAGAATTCGCGAGGTCCGGAAGACGATAAAAAGTGGTAAGTCAAAGCCACCTCTTGGTAATACAGGCAGATAATGGAAATTCCTTAAGGGAACAGTCAGTGCCTTTTTTTAAGTTTCCTAGCGAAATCGACATTGGAATCGTGGACACGCGACTCTTACTAACGTGTAGTCGGCTGCAAAATCAAACCAATGAAAATGATAGAGACTTACACCCGTATTGACGAACAAAAATTCTCGGTCTCAGATCAGTCTTGAACAAATTTTGGCCAATCAGATGTTTGGAATTGATGCTTGAGCACTTGCTGAGAGCCAGCATTTTGTTCATAAATATGGGTGTTAGAGGATCTCTCTGGACATCATTTTCATAGGTTTGGTTTTGCAGCCGACTTCGCCCTACTCAAAGGTAGACTAAAGGTAGAAACACACTACTATCAAAAGTCGAGCGTCTGCGCGTCCAATTCCAATGTGAGACAAATCTGTACCAATGTTCCTAGCAAACCTGCAAACCAAACGTCATAGTCCATGTCGTCACACAATGTCAGCAATACTTTGTCAAACAGAACACTAACCTAATTATATAGCTCAGAGATTAGACATACCACAACAGACAATGGCATAGCGCTACACAACCAGTGTATAATGGGCAATATCCTCCTTGCTGACTGCACGCACATCCTAGAAGTGTTTCATTCATTCGGTTGTGATGGAGACTCATTAAAATAACGCCAGGGTTCAATGAGTTTCTAAATGGCATAATGAAATGGAATGAGTTTAAAATGGCATAATAAAATGAGTTTAAAATGGCATAATGCAGTGATTTCCCCTATTTCTCCTCCCTACAATGAAATGAAGTTTTGATGACTGATATATTGGAGCCACCTTCATGCACGAATGATTCAACCCTTTTCCAAACAGACCAGAGGGAGTCATTTTGTGAGGCCCTTTCGATTTTAATAGTTGGACTGGATCTTTTGGGATCTCATTAAAAGTAAATACCTACCTATATTTTTTTGAGTTCTGTCTGTTTCATTAGTCGGCCCAGATTTTTTGGCATCCGATAAAACCCGCATCTAAATATCTTCAGTTTTGGATCATTTCAATTTTAATAATTAGGATTTCTTGGAACCTAAAAATGAACCTTGGCTATCAGGCTCAAGAGTTTGCCATTTTGGATGAAAATAACTTTGAAATCCCGTCAGCTCTATATTCCAAAAGTCTAGGGCAGGGCGTACGGATTAGAGAACATGTTGAAATCTGGAGTCCCATGCACAGATGCCGATGTTGGAAAATTCAATGATCTAAAAATAAAGAAATTCAAAATTAGGAATTGACGTTATAATAATATGTAGGTAGGTATGTAGTTACCTAGTGGCACCTAATGTTCTTTGTGGAACTGTGACACTTTATGTCACAAAACATACCTACATATTTACTGGAACACCGCGATTGTTTATAAAAGCCACACCAATCTCTACCTGGCCAATGACTAACTATTTAAAACATCTGCCCACGCAACAATGTCATCTCATTTACATAAAATACCAAATGTTACATCTCTGATGTGTTAGAATGTATTAATTTACACAAAATACCAATGTATAATTGTTACGTCTGAATCTCAAAATCCTCTCTCTGATATGTACGTTTGTATTAATTTACACAAAATACCTACCAATGTACCTAATTGTTACGTCTGATCTCTGAAACTCTGATGTGTTCGTTGGTATAATATTGTAATAAATCTTTTCCTCTTTGCAAGGTTCGTTCAGGAATGTGTTGGGTATTGTTTTGATGAATTCGTCCGATCTTGTCATGTCCACGGTTATGTCATTGAGGTTATTTTGCATTGTTTTGCCTGATGTTTTTGTTTATAACATGATGTTTTTGTACTTCGTTTTATACTGCTTCTTGTATACTTTGTTGTATATTTTTTATACTGTTTCTTGTATATTTTGTTGTATTTTTTTACATACTTTGTTGAAGAGGTATTTTATCGTGTAATACCCATGTCTGAGTCGGTTTTACTTTCTAGTAAAAACTTTCTTCTCTGAAACTCAATTTACTCAATCTCAATTGAAGGGTTTGACAGTATAAGTAGGCTCTTATGATTACGACTATTTCAGATATTTACTTTCATGTTTAGAGGATTGTGACACATTATGGAATTGGTTTGTTTTAGAACGGCGTAAAGACGAAAACCGAGTATTGAGTAAAACAGCTTTTTTCAAGAGTTTTGACAGAGGGAACTGTAACTGCTAAGGTCTTATGGCCCAGAAAGTGAAGAGAGAAGAAAGACAGGATAGGAGAAAGCCAGCCGTTCCGAGAACGAACCCTATCCGTTCAGGACAAAATCCACCCCGGGCGGGAATCTACCCCACGGCATAGCGCTTACAACTGGAAACAGTTTTTTGATTTCCATCGAAAGTTTTCAATACTCATTGAAAAGTATGGGAAGAATCTGGGAAAATGAAGCTTCTAAGTCCCCCTAAGGAGCCTCGACCCAAATGGGGCCGGGCGAACTGGGCCCCCTTGAGGCCCCCTATAAAACCGCTCTGACATCACCGGAGCCCCGACCCGGGGCGAATAGGGCCAGTTGAACTGAGCCCCCCTTCAGGACCCCTGTAAAACCGCTCTGACATCACCGCCACGATTGAGTGCATCTGTGTAATGGCAATACTAAACAGTAATACTTGGTAACTTAGTATTGAATAATGATTTGAATGAATTCATTAATATCCATGATCTGCGATTTCTTCACCAATGTTCCACATGACACACAGGGCCGGATTAGCCCCCCGCGGGGCCCGGGGCAGTTTCAAAGGCGCGGGGCCCCCAGTTTGGGCTGATCGAACTTGAAATTTGCCAGCAACTTCCTAGGATCCATTGTTTTCTTATTTTGCTACACATTCTTTTAAATCCACGATTCTTTCTTTTAGTCTTCTTCGTCGTATTCTTCTTTTTCCACTCCTTATACGTGTTCGTCTTCTTGCTCTTTTTTTTATTCGTGGTCTTCTTCTTCTTCTTTTTCTTCTGCTTCTTCCCCTTCTTCTTTCTCTTCTTCTTCCTCCTTCTTCTTTCTCTTCTTTCTTGATAATGTTGTTGCCGAATATATTGTTTCGGATTAGTAACGTACGAGAGTTTGAATCTTTCGGTTTCTCTACGTTAGTTTCTCTGGGGTCATACCGTCATAGTCATCATTATCGCACTAGATGAGTATACCTGAGATCACTTCTTGGTTTGGTTCTTCCCAAATGGACAGTTCTTAAGTTGATATAAAAGAGATGGATACTGAAGAAATTTTCAGTGTCAGAGAACACGACTACTCCAAATTTCAGCTCTCACTTTCCACGTTTTTCGTACACTTGTTCAAGTTAGGGGTACAGGTATCAAGTAACTCTATTCCATGACTCGAACATATTGGCACAAATAACGTACGTAGCACAAACGATTTAACGAATAGGTTCAGAAAAAACACTGAAATTCCGATATAGCCAGGTTATAGCACCAACAAATAGGCAGGCTCATAAATTCATAGTCATAATCATAATTCATAAAACACGGAAATTTTGGTACGGCCAGCTTAAACTCACGAACACTATCAAAAATCTCACAGTAGGACAACAGACTTCTAGGTCATGTATCTCTTCAAATCATCACACACTAAACGGAACAGATGACTATCTGTGTCTGGTACATCAGTATGTGGCACAATTGGCCCCAATGAATGGACCTGTGTCAACAATAACAGCTAGGACTAAAAGTAATACATAGTACTATGCTGGGAGTACTAATAATAGTAACTAGTGCTGTGTCTATTATGTGTTCATTCAAAATGTTCACATGATCTTTTCATATTGGTGTTAGCTTGTCGTGCTGTCATGCAATTTTCAAGGTGTAAAAAACCAATTTCATTTCAGTACCATCTGAACTCCCACCCTCTCAGAAATACTGTTGAAATCACTTAGTTTTACTTAGGTACTTACTATTTGCGTTGTAATCTGACTTACCAATAATTTGCGTTTGTTGAATATTCATCCTGAGCCAGGCTCACACGCTACTACTTACCACATCACAGGTATCCCAATTTGGTCTTCCAACCTAGTCTTTCGAAAGACCTTTGCGTGTTAAGCGATATTTACTCAAATTTCACTCGTTTAGATGCAAAATTTTGCGCAAATATCGCGTTCAATCTGTTGAAAGTCCTAATTGGGAGACATTTCGTAGAGTGTAGTGGCCTTATTTGCGTTGTAGCCCCCGGGATAACTCATGGAGCCACCTTTAATTTCCATCTTAGGATTTGTAATTTTTTTTTAATTTGCTTAAATGATAACCAAATTCAAATTGTCAGATAAAATAATAAAGGAATTGTTTGTAATTCATGTTTCTCTTCTTTTTCGTTTCAGGTAAGTTCAACTCCTCATTTCTTCAAATGTTGCTCTTTATTTCAACTTTCGGAGAATTTGTGAGGTCCGGAAGACGACAAAAAGTGGTAAGTCAAAGCCACCTCTTGGTAATACAGGCAGATAATGGAAATTCCTTAAGGGAACAGTCAGTGCCTTTTTTTAAGTTCCAGTCATTCGTCTGTAAACTCTTGGAACTCAGAGTAAACTAGGTCCACCACAAGATGATAGTTTCTGTAACCTATATGCTGCTGAGACTTTGACTCAATTTTATGGATACCTTTTGTGCGGGACCAACGAAAGGAAAGGAGGGCGCCCTTGCGTGGGTAGTGTTGGTATTTATTTTGTAAATGTAAATGTAAAATATAAATGCAATTTCTTTGTGTTATTATGTCACAACTTTGGTGCTCACTGCAGCATTGTAGGATTTTTCCCAATACATATCTCAATCCTAAACCAATGTTTACCTACCATGGCATCGGTCGCTATGCGCATTTACATGTCATAGCTACTCATTTTCCTCACGAGGCTGAGTGGGCCCCGCAACAGCCAGTCACCGGGATCAATCATCATTTGCATGATACAATTTCTTGGCCCCGCCGGGAATCGAACCCGGGTCTCCCGCGTGCAAGGCGAGTGCAGTGACCACTACGCCATGGGAGCTGACGCCATTCCCCCGGGAATCGAACCCGGGTCTCCCGCGTGCAAGGCGAGCGCAGTGACCACTACGCCATGGGAGCTGAAGATTGGATTTCCTCACGAGGCTGAGTGGGCCCCGCAACAGCCAGTCACGGGATCAATCATTTGCATGATACAAATTTCTTGACCCTGCCGGGATTCGAACCCGGGTCTCCCGCGTGCAAGGCGAGCGCAGTGACCACTACGCCATGGGAGCTGACTGAAACGAGACCGGGAATCGAACCCGGGTCTCCCGCGTGCAAGGCGAGTGCAGTGACCACTACGCCATGGGAGCTGAAGTTGGTATTTATTTTGACCGCTTTTTACTTTCCTTATTGCCGGTTCAGTTCAAATAACTAAAAGGTTAGAGGTACCAAAAAGTTAGGGAGGGAAACCTCCGGAAAATCTAACACCCCTTTGAAGTAATTTTTATGAACATAAGAGCAACCGGTTAGCAGTATTTTGACCGCTTTTTTGAGAGGTAGAAACTTTTAGCGATATTTCGAAGTTAAATGAACACTAACGGCCAATTTTAATGAAAGTAAAAATTGTTTCTTCAAATGATAACAATCATTCTAAGTTCTAAGGGCAAGATAAACTTAGACCAGGGGTTTCCAACTTCCATGTGTATGCGGGCCGCATACTACACTGGGAGGTACTTCGCGGGCCACATATGTACATAGGGGAACATTGTAGGACCCCCCCCTCCCAACTTTTCAGGATGTGTTCCAGTGCACTCTCCTCGCAAATCCAACAGGATAAGGAATGTTTAATGTTTTTATTTTCTTCATTTAATAATATCAAGTAAATACAAATACGCTCCCATGGCGTAGTGGTCACTGCACTCGCCTTGCACGCGGGAGACCCGGGTTCGATTCCCGGCGGGGTCAAGAAATTTGTATCATGTTGTTCTAGGATCAAGTTCATCTGGATATTAGTGTCCCTAGATATTAGGAATAGCTTTACACTTTTTTACTCAGAAGTCACGACAGTGAAATGGTAAGCTCCTTTTTGTGTATAACCTAACCCTATAATAACACTGGTCACTGCTCATTTGTGAAAGCTCTTTTTTGCGTTTAACCTAACCCTATAATAACACTGGTCACTGCTCATTTGTGAAAGCTCTTTTTTGCGTTTAACCTAACCCTATAATAACACTGGTCACGGCTCATTTCTGACAGCTCCTTTGTGTACCAATTTTCCATTGACGTGACTTCTGAAAGCAAGTACATTGTGGGTCTAAGTGGCAGGGTTTTCCTGGAGGAGCTCTTCCACCAAACCACTGATTTTTTCTTTCACGATGAGCCTTTAAATTTAAAGAATCATCATAGAAGAGCAGGAAGATGATTCCTGGTGGTACATCATCATTCACAGTTTGGCTCTTGATATCTTGATGATCACTGCAGATATCCTGGGATTAGCTCTTCCACTGGTCGCTACTCGATTAAAGTAGCCACTCAATTGGCTTCACAAGACTGAGTGCATCCCGAACTCCAAGCTCAGAGCTGAGAAAAATTCGGCCCCTCTGGGAATCGAACTAGGGACCCCCGGGACCTGCAGGAATTTCATGCTAACCTCTTCTCTTGATAAAGTGGACAAGGGAGGTCTTATATTGTCCCGGAATCGAAGAGAGAAGGAGGGCAGGATAGGATAAAGTCAGCCGTTCCGAGAACGAACCTTATCAGTTTAGGATAAAGTTCGGCCAGAGAGGAAGTCAAACCCACGAGCTTGAGCTTACAGGGCTGGTAACAACCACTTTATTTATCATCTTCAAAGCTAACTAGGGAGGTTTCTTAGGAAAGATAATTTGAGGAGCTAACCTGGCTGGGTTCTTAGGAAAGATAATTTGAGAAGCTAACCTGGCTGGGTTCTTAGAAAAGATAGTTTGAGAACAGCTAGTCTAGTTTGTAACATAAGGAGATAATTAGTTGTTACTTACCGGTAATATGCCTAGGTAAAGTAGTTATAATTACCTACAACACACCAGAAGTGTGGGCGTATTGGACATTTCTAGCATTATTTAAGAATTAATTACCTAAGAGCTAACCTGGCTGGGTTCTTAGAAAAGATAGTTTGAGAACAGCTAGTTTAGTTTGTAACATAAGGAGATAATTGGTTGTTACTTACCGGTAATATGTCTAGGTAAAGTAGTTATAATTACCTACAACACACCAGAAGTGTGGGCGTATTGGACATTTCTAGCATTATTTAAGAATTAATTACCTACACAAATGCACAAACAAAGTTGTAATAATTAAACAATACTTGATTGAAGGTTATAGATAAAATGTAGATAAATTTTATACAACACTGTAAAGTAAACAACTTATCATTGTGGAATCTTTGGTTGCTTAAACTTGCTTCAAGTTTGCTTGAACTTGCTTCATGCTTCATGTTTAACTCTTGTGTTAAGCAATCGTATGGGCCGAGATTGCTTAATCCAAGAGTTAAATCAAGTTGAAATTCTGATTGATCAACGATTATTATTGGAACTTTTCTGAGAGTTTGGCACTTTCTGAGACGATTATTGG